>NC_061121.1:52180456-52299767 GCF_002878395.1 Capsicum annuum | reverse complement strand
GTTTACGCGATATAAATTATTTATTTACTATTACGTTGTATGAATTATTTGTTATTGCTTTATATAAATTGTCATTCTATTCATATTTCTTTTATTCAAGAAAATTGACACAATCACACCTACATGTGGGTGTGTTTTGTGCACCCGCAAACTTCTTTCAAATTTTAAATTTTAGGAGAATTGGCTTATGCGCAGTGTGTCCAGATCTTTTTCTGTTTGACCACGTAGCCTTCTCACTAGAGTTGTCCACTCGAGAACCTTGAGTCTAGTAATCCAAATTTTAGAAAAACTTAAGATAGAGCTTTCCTGAATATAGGCCATGCATGCATAAGCCTTAGGTGGTTTGACTCATGGTGTTATTCCACGAATTTCGAAAATACCCTTATGTCGTATGGGTTTACGATCCAATGATGACCCTCATATTATGTGCAGCGATAATGATAAACTGATCCAGGTCAAAATTTGACCAAAATGAGTTTGAAAAATTCTTATTCCAAACTTGAGTAATGTCACTAATTAAAGCTTGGATCAATTTATCGGAATCTCAATTTATAGTTGACGCTTAGGCCTACCTCCGGCATAAAGGAGTTACTTGCATTTTAGGACGTAGAACATTATTTTTTCTACAAATTTGCTTGCTTACGTGCTACTTGATCTAAAATTTATCTGTAATTTAATTTGACTTGATATTTATTTGTTAACTTCACCTTTGTTTTGTCCTTATTTTCATATAAGAAAATCAAATTTGTATTTATGTATCTCTTTATTATCTATTGCATTTTCTTTACATATTTAATATCATGCCATTTCTTTAAAATTCTATTATTTTTAACACTTATGTGCTTATCGCATTTTAATGATTCTAGAGTACCATTTTAGAAATTATCTTAAGCCCATCGAACTTTTAGTATTTCAATTAAGGTTTTCTTCTATTTTTAAGTTTACGATCTTTTATAGGGTTCACATTTTTTTTTTTAAATTTTGAATGAGTTTAATTCATCATTATCTTAATTTTTTCCGCAAGTTTTTCAATATTTATGTCCGCATTTTGTTAACAATTTTCTTCTACTTTGTTACACGGGCATAGTTCTTCGCAAATATTTTTCTCCTGTCTACTTTTTATAAATCATTCATTTTAGATTTTGCCAGACTCGTTCTAAATTCAAACGGTCAGATTTTCTACCTTGTCTAGCTCTTCCAAGTCCTTTCTTTATGGGTGTAATCTTCTGTTTGCAATGACGGAACATTTAACACCTTAGTTTCATACTTCGTATTACCTGTTTAGTGTTGATCTATGTCATGGAACTCTTGCTAACGCTCTCAATTCTTTTGATCATTTATTGACCTTTAATTCATTTGCTGCTTCTTAAGTTGGTAGATGTCCAAATTTATTTACACAACTATCCAATCGTACTTGACTTTATCTGTTCAATTTTCTCCGTTATATTGTTTTAGAGCGATGACAAAAGTTTGATACTTCTTTAAAGTTTCACTCGTTCAAAATGCTTGAGTCATTGCTATCTTGGGATTATTAGAATTGATCTTTCTGCACTCATTATAAATTCAAGCATTAACACGTAAATTGATAAAAAAAATCATTGTTTGAAATTTTCTTTGTCCTTGATATTTTTTAACCTAACAATGCTACATTAGAATTTTGAGTTTTTTATAATCAAATTTCAATCTTCGTGCGCTCTTTTTTATTATTAATTATTATCTCTAGTATATATCCCTTATATGACTCGATATGTTAGGTTTTTTAATCACATTTCTAAAATACTCTACTCTTAAGCCTTCCAATTCAATGCTTATTGAGCTTTTTATTTTCCTTCCAAAGGTTGACTTAAGTTGAGCACCAAAGATAATTTGAGGAAAATATGGTTGAGCAAATTATTGTGATTGACCTTGTTAAGGATGCACTTGACTGCGAAGAACCAACGTCATGTTGAGACAAAGTTGATAAGTTCAATAGAAAAGTGTCACAAATTAAGCAAGAAATTGATAACATGAAAGAATTGATTGTCGATCTCATGAATTCATCCGCGGAGTGCTCAGAAGCATACTCACCCTTCGGCACTGCCACACTTCCCATGTTTGAAGGATCAAAAGCATACTTACCCTTTGGCACTACCACACTTCCCACTTTTGAATATAATGCCCAATTTTTCTTTAACATGCACACATTCATGCCAAAAAAGATATTTAACAACTTGGTGGAGACGAGCAAAAGTTGAGCAAATGATGGACAATATTTTAATATTAAGACTAATCAGATTTTCTTTTTACAAATGAGCTTGCTTTATCTTTTGATATGGATTATTGTGATATTCGATATATAATGAGGTAGGTAATCCCGTAGACCACCTGAAGGCTTATGTTGATTAGTTGAGAAATATTGGGCAAGACAATGAATTGAAGATGATACTTTTGTTAGAACTCTTAAAGGTCCAGCTTTGATGTGGTATACAAATCAAGATATGTTAAAATGGTCTTCTTGGGGCGACATGGTCGATGATTTAGTTAAGAAAAATGGATCTCGTAGCAGTATTCCTAGAGGAGTTAGTCTGTTGAAAAAGAAATCTGAAGAGTTTCCTAAGGGTCCTAAAGAAAAAGAACCAAATTCATCATTTTCCATAATTTTTGCAAGAACTTATAATAGAACCGAGTAGAACTCCAGCAATGGTTTCCTTGAGCATGATAATTAAAATACAGTGGACTCTCCTTTGAAATATGTCATCTAAGAGTTATGTAGTAGTATAATCAGTTCTTGGATAGCATTTTTTGTGTAATAATTATGTACTTTTCTGAACTTAAATATAGATATAATAACACAATCATCTTTTCTTCAAATTTGATATTGCATCTACTGTCGCTGGTTCAGAAATCAAATTTCTCTCGACTGCGAAATCAAAGGTTGTTAATAGGCATCTTATCCTCTTTCCATTTCTATGTTGTTCTTTTCTGCTCTCTCCAATGATCTTTCTTCGGGAAACTTGTCTTGGACTGACCGGCTGAATCTGACGCCAACGATGACGTAGATGTGCCAAAAATAGGTTAGGTTTACTCCCTTTCTCCCCTTATTCTCTCTCTCTTGAGTTCTCTATCTATCTTCTTCTCTGTCTCTTCCCCAATTCCCCTTCTCGGCACTGCTATTGCCAGTGGAACTAGGGTTTCCACCGGCTCAAATCTGGCGACGGTGTAAGTGGGCAGCACCGGACATTGCTCAGAAGATGCTCCAACGACTCTACCCGGTGATATTCAGGTGACAGAAATACTATTCCAGTGACACTATTCTGGCAATACTATTCCGGCAACCAATTTCTACCGTAAATTACCAGAATCCAGCGACTCAATCAAGTATACAGACACAACCTAGCTTTGATCAGGTGCATGCGATCCATCTTTTGTAGTTATGTATAGCTTTCTTGATTTTTAGGGTCTGCTACTGGTAGTGTTCTACACTATTCTTGTTGGTATTCCTATTTCATAGCGTCTTGGCTGCTTATCTGGTTGTGGATGTCAAATTTCTTATTGATTGGTTACTATGTAATAGTGTGTTATGTGTGAATCTTTTTATTGTTCTTAGTAGTTTTGGAGTGTGTTACCTTGTCTGATTACTATTACTTGATTTACTAGCATATACATTAATTGTGGTAGTATTAGTTCCTATTATTGACTATTGTTTATCAAAATTTGCGTTATATTATTGGTTTTGTTGCTCTTATCTATTACAGATTGCTGTCTGTGCCCCTAGCTCTTTTATTGACTTTATTTTAACTAGTGTACACTTTTACCTTATCTTGATCCCTCTTTATTGCATAGTGGTTGTGATTGGGTCTTGGAACTTCGATACTTTATAGGGTAAGTCTATAGAGCTGGTGAAGATTCTTAGAAAGAGAAGGGTTAGTGTAGTATGTGTTCAGGAAACTAAATGGGTAGGCACTAAAGCGAGAGATATGGATGGATATAAGTTGTCGTACTCAAGTAGCGTGAGACATAGAAATGCGGTAGGTATCTTAGTAGATGAAGATCTTAGGGAACAGGTGGTAGAGGTAAAGAGATTTTGTGATAGACTAATGTCCATTAAGTTGGTAATATGAGGGTCTATGGTGAACGTTATTAGTGCCTACGCCCCGCAAGTAGGTTTAGACGAAGAGGAGAAGAAGGAATTCTAGGAGGTTTTGGATGAGGTGGTGAGGAGCATCGCGAGCACTGAGAAACTTTTCGTGGGAGGGAATTTCAATGGGCATATAGGGTCTTTATTGAGAGGGTATGATGATGTGCATGACGGTTTCAGTTTTGGTAAGCGGAATGAAGGAGGACCTTCTCTGTTCGATTTTTTATAGCACTTTTGGGTTATGGATATCAAATTTGAGCTTTCTGAAGAAGGAGGATCACCTTATTACATTTCGTAGTTCAGTGGCCAAGACTCAGATAGACTTTTTGATTCTTAGAAAAAGGGATAAAGCGCTATGTAAAGACTGTAAAGTCATACCTAGCGAGAATCTCTCAACTCAACATAGGTTGTTGGTGATGAACTTGGTTATCAATAAAGGCAAAAAGAAGAGAAGTGGGGAGGCATGACCCAGGATTAAGTGGGGTAGCTTGACTTTAGCTAGTGTTTTGGAGATATAAGAGAAGTTGAAGAGTAGGGGAGTATGAGAGAGTAGAGGGGGTGTGGATAATATGTAGGGGACGACTACCAGTTGCATTATGGAGACCGCTAGAGAGGTGTTGGGTGTCTCAAGAGGTAGATTTGGCAAATATCGAGAAGACTGGTGGTGGAACGAAGAGGTTAAGAGAAAGGTGGAGTCTAAGAAGGTGGATTATGCTAAGTTGGTTGGGATCAAGGATGATTAGGAAAGGTAAAATAATAAGGAGGAGTATAAGGTAGCTAGAAGAGAGGCTAAGTTAGTGGTTACGACGGCTAAGACAACAACTTTTGAGAGTTTATATGCGACTTTAGAGGAGAAAATTGGAGATAAGAAGTTGTATAGGATGGCCAAGGCTAGGGAGCATAGGGCTCGTTACCTTGACCAAGTGAAGTGCATCAAAGTAAAGGATGGTATAGTGTTGGTTGAGGATGCCCTTATTAGGGAGAGGTGGCAGTCCTATTTTGATAAACTTTTAAACGATGAGGGGGACAAGGTTCTGTGTTGGGAGACTTAGAGATATTTGAGGAGGGTCGCAGTTATAGTTCTTGTAGGCATATCGAGGTTGAGGAGTCAAGGAAGCTATTCACAGGATGTGGTGGGGTAGGGCAACGGGACCAGACGAGATTCCAGTAGATTTTTGAAAAAGCACTAGTGGGGCAGGTCTGGAGTGGTTGACAAGGTTGTTTAACATCATTTTTAAAGCTGCTAAGATGCCTGAAGCATAGAGGTGTAGCACAATAATTCCAGTGTATAAGAACAAGGGAGACATTCAGAGTTGTAACAACTATATAGGTATTAAGTTGTTGAGTCATACTATGAAGGTTTGGGAAAGGATGGTAGAGTTGAGGATGAGGAGGATCATGATGATCTTTGAGAATCAGTTCGGTTTCATGCCTATTCGCTCGACCACTGAGGCTATTCACCTTGTGAGTAGATTAGTGGAGCAGTTTCGAGAGAGGAAGAAGGACTTGCACATGGTGTTTATTAATCTAAAGAAAACATATGACAAAGTTCCCAGGGAGATTCTATGGAGGTTCTTAGAGGCTAGAGGGGTGCTCGTGGCATATACTAGGTCGATTTAGGATTTGTATAATGGTACGAAGACTCATGTGAGGATGGTAGGTAGAGATTCGGAGCACTTCACAATTTTGATAGGGTTACACCAGGGATCGACTCTTCGCCCATTTCTATTTTCATTGGTGATGGATGTTTTGACGCGACACATTCAAGGAGAGGTGCCTTGGTGTATGTTATTTGCAGATGATGTGGTTCTAATCGACGACACTCGAGGTGGAGTTAATGATAAGTTGGAGATTTAGAGACAGAGGGTTGAATCTACAGGTTTTCGGTTAAGTAGAACCAAGACAGAGTACTTGGAGTGTAATTTCAGTGATATATCGCAAGAAGATGGAGTGGTTGTGAAGCTAGAATCTCAGGCCATCCAGAAGAGGGAGAGTTTCAAGTATCTGGGGTTCATAATTCAGGGTAATGGTGAGATTGACGAGGATGTCACGCATCATATTGGGGTAGGGTAGTTGAAATGGAGGCTCGCTTCGGGAGTCCTTTGGGATAATAAGGTTCCCCCGAAGCTTAAAAGTAAGTTCTACAGAGTGGTAGTCCAGAAGGCTATGTTGTATGAAGCGGAGTGTTATCTAGTTTAGAACTCCCATATCCAAAAGGTGAAGGTGGCAGAGATGCGAATGTTACGATGGATGTATGGACATACTAGGAAAGATAGGGTGAGGAATGAGATTATTCGGGAGAAGGTGGGAATTTCCTCGGAGAAGGATAAGTTACGAGAAATGAGGCTACGTTGGTTCGGGTATGTGATGAGAAGGGGCCCTGATGCTCCAGTACGGAGGTGTGAGACTCTGGCTATAGATGGTTTTAGGTGGGCTAGAGGTAGACTGAAGAAATATTAGAGAAAGGTAATTAGGCATGATATGGAGCAATTATAGCTCACAGAGGACATGACCCTTGATAGGAAGGTGTGGAGGACGCAGATTAGGGTAGATGGTTAGGGGTGGGAGCGTGGCGGTAGTAATAGAGGAGTGCTTCTTTAGGTCTGGAGTTTCTAGTTCATAGTGTTGTGGCTATAGTTTTTGGGGCTAGTGGTGTTGGCTTTTTTGCATCCCATACTAGTTTATTATGCACTTATCTTTTGTGTTTGTTATACTGTTAGTTTGTTTTGTGTACCATACTAGTTTATATGTGCTTACTTTTTTATTGGTTATACTGTTATTGATCCTAAGCCAGAGGTCTATCAGAAACAGCCTCTCTACTTCTCTGGAGGTAGTGGTATGGTCTGCATACACTTTACCCTCCCCAAACCCCACTAGGTGGGAATACACTGGGTATGTTGTTGTTGTTTTTGTTGTTGTACTTTTGTGAACTTAATGATCAATCTTTTGTACGTTTTTTAAAATTTTCTTTTATGTAAGCCAAAATTATGATTGACCTCATTTCCTTGATGGATACGTAGGCAGCCCACATAGGAACTCATCCATATTTAGCATAGGATTTCAATATTCCTTTAGCATGTAATTGGAACTAGTTCTACCTGATTTTCTATCGGATATAGGATACATAGAAAGCCTGCCTAAGGCTCTTTCTCTTTATTATATTTTTATTTTTCCCCAAAAAAAAGAGAAGAAAACTAAGGCAGAACCTTGATATGCAATTGAGGCATCAATATCAAATATCTTTAAGTCTTGGAAAGGATTTTGGCATGCAAGATGAGGCATCATCATTAGAATTGTCGTCTTCAGGCTGGGCCAAAATTTGGGATATGCCAGAGTTAGCAAAGCATAAGGGTCAAGCTAGAGTCAAGCTTTGGTGTTCGACATATTTCAACCTTTCTTCTGATTACTACTCCAAATCAGTTGATACTTTCCTTTTACCTCTCAAGTGTTAGAGCCTACTAGCTAAAAAGTCTTTTCATCCAATCGCTCCGCAAGTAAGATCATCTCTTTAGTCTAGAACTCTCACTTAGGTTAATCACAAATTAATCTTTTGATCAATTTATTATTATTATTATTATTATTACTATTACTATTATTATTATATGTATTTTTCATGCACTAACACTTCCTTTTATGTTTAAAGTTTCATTTTTATTTAGAGATTATCTATCATTGAATACTGTTTTGACTCTCAATTTGTGCCGAGGACAATATGATAATGGCAGATAAGTTTAAAGCATTCTATATTGATATGGGTTTAATGCAAGTATAGAATGATGATAGCAAGAAGAATGTGGTCTAAAGAAATATTTTGGTCGGTTTGCCAAGTACTTTTAGCCTTCTTCCTATCACTACCACAACTTTCAACTCAACTAAAAATTTTGGTTTCACCATATCTCCTCGCCCAACTCCCGCCTATATGGCCTCTCTACAAATGCCATCAACATATACTACCAATCTAAAAAATTTCCAGCTTACTATGATGCCAAATATTCATTCTCCCTTAATTGTGCTTCCTTCCAAGAAAAATAAGCATGACCAGCTAGCAGTTTGTCAAAATGCGAAACATGAAAAGAAGATTCTACCAACCCACTACGAAAATCTAAGAAAAGAACTCTACAATCTGAGAAAATCATTTGGTGAAGAGTTACACATAAGAAATTACGAGAGTCTAAAGTATGAAGATTTGTATGTTCACCCGAATATTGAGCTTCCACCAGGGTATAAGCTACTAAATTTTAATACTTTCAGTGGGGAAAGAGATCCCATTGCTCACTTAAAGAATTACTGTAGTAGGTTAATTGGAATTGGACATGATGAAGTCGTAAGAATGAGACTATTCATTCAAAATTTATCAAGATTGGAACTATCTTTTTATACCAAGCTAGATTTTAGCAAATGGGGAAGATATGACTCAAGATTTTGTAAGGTAAAATGATTTTAACATTTAAGGCCATCCACTCATGACCGATTTTCTCAACATGAAGAAGATGTCACATAAATACTTTAAAGAATATACCATGCAATGTGTCACAACCTGAGGCTACCCCCTAGTCACGACAATGGTGCTTACGGTCCAAAAAGACCACAAGCTAACCCATGAACTGGTACCTACTATGAGCACTAAATAATATAGTAATAAAATACACATATGCTGAAATAACTGAATAATGCCAAATATTGTAAGTACTGAAATTAATACGATGAAATTCTCAAGTACGAAGCATAAATGAACATACTAAAAAATCTAACTAAAAAGTTTAACAAATCAACTGACTGTCTGAAATGTCTGAAAACCTCTAAAACTGACTGAAAAGAGTTGATGGGACATGCCCCAACTAACTCCAACTGACAAACTAAAAGAAAGTACTAAAATACTGAAGTTAACTAAAAAATAAGCCACCATGTCCTTGATAGATGAGGACTCACCATGACTGCAGCTACTCATAGGCTGAACCGTTTACGCCCAGTTAAGAGACTGAGCGTCCAAACCTATGCAGCTACCCATAGCGCAAGAAAAGAGTATGCGATCATTACTTTGATTGTACTTGTATGAAAGATAAGGATAGGCTGATATGTATGAGTTCATGTGCATGAATAATAACTGACTGAATGAATAACATGAGGTAATTGAATATAAATGCATGAAAACTATTAAATCTGCAAATGCATGACAAAGAATCTAATATGATTATGAAATAATCTCTAAACTGAAATACTGATAACTATATGCTATGGTCAAACAAAACTGAAACTAAATTCTATACTGAATACTGTACTGAGACCATGGGAGATTATAAGACCCTACAAAATTCTAAGCTTAACTCAGTCCCTTAGAGTGTGAAAAGGGTCCCAGACCTAGAAATTTCAGCTAAGTGTTAGGAATTAATCTTTTTTAAAGCCCTCAAACTTTGGGGAATTTATTTACGACTTTCACGACCTCAGAGAGCTAGTTTTTAAGTTTATTCATGATTTGGGAAGTCAATAGTACATCCCGGGTGAGTTTTGGAATTTTTAGACTAGCATAAGCACATGTTTGGAATTCAAAAACAGTGGCTTGAGGCAAAAAGCCCGCGACGCCCTGCCCAGAGTGGCGCTCTAGAGCCCGTGACACCTTGTCTAGTCTGGCCCATGTATTTTCCTGTAGTTACGTTCCGCGTCTTTAATGGAAAATGTATCATTTTTCCTTTACCCAATAGGTCTATAACACGGGATTAAAGCCCCAAATAGCATAATTGCTCATCCTTTTCACAAAATCCTCTCAAGAATAAGCCCTAGCTTCATCAAGTTTAAGAATCAATCCTCAAAAACTCACCCCAATCTCCACGAAATTAACAATCAAGGTATGTTAAGTGTTCATCCTAGGGTTTCCTTCCACCCTTGGAGTTCAAGACCCCTTTTAAAATCTCAAGTTAATAGTTTCATGAATTACTTATACCAATTAGGTTGTTTCATATTCATGGTGTTGTATGGGTTTTCAATCTAAGATTTAATTATAGTTTTCATGAATATAAGATACCATGTATGTACTTGTTGTAAGCCCTGTTTTGAAACACTTGTGTGAACTCATGGTTACAGTCATGATGAATCAACATATTATTCATGCTCAAGTACAAGATTATGCCTCCTAGGTGTTTGACAAAATGCCTAAGTGAATAAATTATGCATTGTGATCCATTGGTAATCTTAATGATGAATTCATACTAGAACAACATGTTTTAAATTACTTCCATATCAAATCTATGCCTTGTAAGTGTTTGATGGAATATCTATGTAATTGTAATGGTGAGATCATGATATGTTAGCATGCTTTTCCATTCATGTACAAGTCCAAGCATTTGTCAAAGTGCCTTAGTGAATGTATTGTGGACAATTGATTATCATTATGTTTTCAAGTATTGTCGTGTCTAATTATTATTGATGCTATCAAGTCCTGGGAGTATTTAATACCCAAAAATCTCGTTGTTTACCTAGAGCCATAGTCAGTTACAGAATAGTCTTAGTAATATCACGATCAGTAGTACTTAGTCAATTAGCAGAATTCAGTGAACTCAATCAGTTTCCAAACTCAATAAAACTCAGTATCTGTCCAGTCTAGTTCTGTATACTCAGTTTAGTATCTTTTATATGGGAGTAGGATTTAGCACCGAGCGAGTGCAGGGACTACGGCTTCCCCGTTAGAGAGGCAGAGTCGTTAGTAGCAGTCCTTATACTTCAGAGATGCATACCCAGTGTAGGATGCAGAGTCACTCATCACACTAGGCTTTACTACCTCCCAGGGGTCACCCATTAGATTAGGCTTGACTCTACCCAGGTGTTTCCCACCAGTTTGGCTTTGCATCCTGGTTTCCCAGTATTAGTACCTGTGGCATGGTATTAGCACACTTCCAACTAGGGTCAAAGGTTAGACCCCTATCAGCTCTGATTTGGGGTATGTAGGTTAGATGATTACCTCCTACAGTTTCAGTTTCAGACTTAGCTTAGAATTCAGTTCAGTTTTATAGGACCAGGACTGTCTGACACAGTCACCCAGTTATCAATAATTCAGTTATCAGTAACCTCAGATAACAGTTACTTAGTACTTAGATTTTGTGTAATCTCAAAAAGCAGTATACTTGTATACATGTAGCATTGAATACTCAGTAGTTACAACATGTTTAGTAAGTCATGTACTCTTATCCAATTATATTCTTATCACTTAGTCAGTTATTGTTCATATATATGAACCCATGCATACAACCTTACCTCACTTAGCATACCAGTACATTCAAAGTACTAACGCATACTTTTTTCTTGGTGCTATGATGTCTCATATCATAAGTTCAGATGCACGAGCTCTTGACCATACTTAGCAGTTCAGACTATCAGCACCAGATACAGTGGTGAGTCCTTATAGTTCAAGGATAAAGTTTATTTATTTTATTAGTTCAATATGTTCGATAGTCTTAGTTAGTTGGGGGCTTCTCCCATCAACTCCATATTTAGACAATTAGAGGCCTACAAACTAGATTTGCTTAGATAGTATTCAGTTTTATTTTAAGAATTTCTATTAGTATTTCAAGACTTATATCAGTATTTTTGAGAACCTTATGGCATTTTAGTTATACTTCTGTATTATTTTAGTATTATTGTTTAGTTCTCATAGTAGGTTAGCTAGTGATCCTTTGAGGTCGTAAGCACCATGTGGCGTTCGAGGTGCAGACTCAAGGCATTACCAAGATATCATCTAACTGACATACCCCGATCTAAGCTAATTAGGGTCCAACCTATGACCCCAGTTGGAAGGGTATCAGTAGCGTTCCATGGATACTAACAATGGCTATGTGGATCTACTAAAGTGAATTCTCAAAGGACTAAAGATTCCCCTCTCCTGGAAGGTGCCCTGGTGAGATATGTGTCAACCCTCAACTTGCAGGTGAATATCTCAAACCTATGCTTGCTACATAGTTCTAGAATGCAAGGATTGCTACTAAGAGTCACACCCTCTACTGGAAGGTGAGCCACCATCCCTGGGTTCGCTCGATGCTAAATCCTACTCCCAACTGAACTGAGTTAGATTACTGAACTGATCTAAGTTTAACTGATTATGATAACTGACTGGATGAATAATACTCATACATATCTGAAACCATTTTGAAAGATACTGAGACTAAGTAAACAGCTAAGTTTTAGGTATTCCTAATCCCCAACACTGAATAGAAGTATCAATAAGGAAAAATATAGCTTTACAAATCATAATAGAGTTCATTGTTTAAATTCATCTCTTGGTATTTCATCAAACACATAAGGGTCATGAGTTAAAGCATGGGAATAGTTAAAGCATGTGATAATGATATAATTGCAATATTAAAATCATTTATTAAGGAGTTAACATGTGAATAATCTTCATCCAAATATGTCAAAGGTGAATTGCAACGAAAAAGCATGGTAAACATGATTTAAAATAAAAGTTCATATGAGCTTCATGGATATAATTCTTAATAACATGTAAAAACCATAATTAAAACTTAAAACGGATTCTTGGGTTCCATGGGTGAAAAGGGTCCATGGATGAACACCAAACATACCTTAAAGCTTTATTCTTGAAAGAGAATTAACTTTTCTTGAATGTTCTTGGATTGGGAAGCACAATTTCTTGGTTTTCTTGAAGGGAAGATGCTTTAACAGATGAACTTGGGGAAGGTTTAGGGATTAATTTAGTGATTAAGGAATTTGGGCATATAATGCCTTAATAAAGGTTAATACCATGTCTTTATGGTTTGGGGCGATGGGAAAAGATAAGACTGCCCCTATGGGATTTAAATTTGTAACTGGAACACGTAACCGAGCATCACCGCATCACGATGAATCCCTCATTGCTATACCCACCATGATGCGATGCAATTATGGTGAGGTTCTGTAAACCAAATTCAAACGTGCCTTAATCCTCATCCAAAAAATTTGAAACTTCTCCAAGGCATGCTCCTTATACCAGGACATGAATTAACTCAAAAACTTACATCTTGGGATCATGAAGGTCACTTTAAAAATTATCGAAGTTAAGAGGCGAAACATAAAACTAAGTCCCCAAACTTAGCTTAATTTTAAGGTTCTAAGCCTCTTATGCATGCACTATTAGCTGAACTGAGCTAAGACTAATATGGGGTATTACACGATGAAGGTTAGTAGCTTCAAAAATACATCCTCCACTTCCTAAGGATGAATTAATCTCAGCCTTCATCTAAATTCAAGAAGGTTGATATTATGATAAGTTTATTGGAACTTGTGCACATGACTTCTCTAATTTGATTCAGATTGGCAAAGAGATAGAAATTGACATTCAAGAAGGAAAATTTGTAGAAGCAATACAAGTTGATCATCCATTTTCAAACCAAAGACACCAAGAAATCTGCAAAGTGTAAATAACTCAGTTTTATGCATCAATCGTAATGCCGTCAAGGTCACCTGTCTTTGTAGTCTAATGTTTTTTCCGATCTTTGCTATGTGTATATAAAGCCTCTTTGTCAGAAAAATTCTTAGAATAGAACACAACAATTATTTCAGCAAGCATAATCTAGCTCACAACCATAGAAGAAGATGAAATTTTTCTCCTTCACTCCTCTAGATAAGCCATTGGTAAATATTTTTGAGAGATTGAGTACTAAGGGACTTCTGCAACCTAGAAAGGAATTCATACATAAGAATCCATCTTCAAATTTTTATTTATCCAAAAATATTGCTTATCATTCAAATATTTAAGGACATGACACTGAAGATTGTCTAGAAAGCCTTATTGAGAGTGGCAAGAAAAAGTTGCATCAAAATCACTCAGGTTATGATCTTCTACATCCTGGGTTACAAAAAAGGATATAATTTTTTGAAAGGGTGATCCATAAATTGGAACCAAAGCACTTGAAGAGAAAGCGTGCAACAAGTCTGAAAGACTGACAAGGACATCATTTTGAAACTTGAGAATATCATTTTATTTTCCTTCCCTTTTGAGTAGCTACTATTTTGTAGTCTAAGAATATCTTTCTCTCATTTGTTTCTTTATGAGTAGCTACTATTTTGTAACTTAGTACCACTCTCCTTTTCCTCTTATATAAGCAGATACTACTTTGTATTATTTTTCAAACTTTTTTATGAACTATGTTGGACCTAATTCTTATTAGCAATGGGATATGTAGGCATCTATTTTGGTTTCAGTAATAATATTGTAAAAGATTAATTTTTTCCATAGTAAAAAACGGGACAACTTTGTAGGCGGCCTATCACTATTTTGGCAAAGCAAATGTTTTAAGATCATGGGACAACTTTACAGGCGGCCTATCATGGGTCACATTCGTATTATCAAATCGCATCAAGGCCATAACTACAAGAAGTACAAATTCCAAGCCATAACTTTGTGGTTCAATGTAAGACAATCATTTTCAATTATTGTTGACGGACTACAAAAGCAAAAGAAAGGCAATGCAACTATTATGCAAAATTAATGTGATTTAAATTTCAAAACTTACAATTCTCTTTGAGTGCAGGAACCTTCATCTCAACAAAGTTCACCAAAGAGAAAAATCCTAAATCATGGATACCACATTATGAATAGTCGCTAATGTGGCATTGCAACATTAATATTTGGTATAGGAAAAGCACTGTACTGATATTTTTACTACTTGAAAAGCACTACATATAGTTTTACTAGAAAAAAATTGCATGAAGGTCTATGCATTACATTAATATTTGTAAATTTGCAATATATATTGGGTTTATCTACCCTAAAATAGGGCATTTTGAGTTCGACTAGCCTAAAATAGGACATTATGGTTTTGTCCATCCTAAAATGAGACATGTTGGGTCCGTCCACCCTAAAATAGGACATGTTGGGTTCATCCACCCTAAAATCGGACATAGTGGCTTAGTCTGTCCTCTAAGGAGTCCATTTATGTACGTTTGCCTTCAATTAGATATTTAAGCTCACTTTTCTTAACTTGGACCTATCATAGTGCCTTAATAATTTATTTACTTTTATCATTATTATTTTTATTAATTAGTTATTTTGATACCCCATACTTTTTCCTAGCTCAGTTTATCTCCTAGAAGGTCAAGGGTCGACTTTAAAAATGAATAACTCTTGATACGTGTAGAATTTTCTAGTTATAGACCCACCAAATTGTAGATAATTGAATCAACTTTCCAATGATACAAATTTCACCTTAATCCACTACTCATTTGAGAAGTTTTAGTGATTTAGATGAAAAGCAGTAGAGCACCGTGCTGCGGTGAGGTACCGAATCGCAATTGTTTGTTTTCCAGTGATGCACCGTGATTAGCCCACGTCGTGGTGAAGTCCAAAATCCCACTCGTCTTTTTCCAGTACCCCAACGTGATTTGCCAGTATCACGTCGAAATTCTCAATAGGACAGACACGACGTAGCGGTGGAGTGCAAAATGGCACTCATCCTTTTCCAGTGATGCAACGCAATTATGTCGCATCGCGCCAAAGGCTAAAATGGTAATTTTCTTTTTCCCAGCAAGCCACCGCGATTGTGGTGCATCTCGCTGAGCCCGAAAATTGGGATTTCCATTTTGGAACTAATTTTTACAAAGGGCAACCTAGTCATTTCCCAAGCCCCCAAATAATGTAAACTTTTCATCAAATTACTCTCTAAGAAACTCTAGAACCTCAAAACCTAAACCCCAAGAAATCCAAATTTCACCCTTCTTTTTTCAAGATAAACCAAAATTCAAGATTTTCAATTCAAGATATTCAAGAAATCATCTTCAAATGCACAGATACGAATTCAAGTTCAAGATTCTTTATTAATTTCATCCATTAAGTTATGTGGGTTTTTTAAATCTTTCATCATTATTCCCAAAATTAGTTTTAAAGTTGAATTTTATATGAATTTCAGTCTAGGGTTTATACCCACTCTTTACTATTTAAAGACTATGAGATTACAATTGAATTAGATGTTGCATTGCATGTCTACTTTCGTATTTTTATGCATATTGCAGTAATTTTCAGATTTAGAATTGAATTATCAATATTTTCACTATCAAGCATGAATTCTATGATGATTTGACATGAATTTGGCACATGGGTTACTAAGCCCTAGTTGAACATTGATATTTTAGGAATGACTATGTTTTAAGCAACCTATAACTAGTTATTTTAAATTTTTTTTATAGAGATTTGATCTTTAGATCCACAGTTAAGATATGGAATCTACTTTATAGTTCTATTATAGTTTACAGAAAATAGATTAGCTTTGATTACAGTTTGAAATAGATAGATACATAATTGGTTTTCATTATAAACCCTTATGCTAGTTTTATAAGTGAATTCCCAACAGGATGAGCATATAGATTAATGGGAGTAGTATTTAGCACTGAGTTGGGTATGTTCTCATGCCTCAAAACTATGAGCCAATGTAGATTTAGATTATCAAATTATTCCTATTTCTATATGGATGACAGTTACAGATATATCACTTAGATTAGGTTATACTCCTTGGCAAGAGTATGACACCTCTCCCCAGTGTGAGGTTTTCCCATAAAGGAACTAGATGTTGGACACTATGATAGCTCACATAGTGTATATCGGTTAGAAGAATTTCCCTATAGCCAAAGATAAAAGACTACAGAAAAGAATAACAAAATATTTTTTTAGAAACAAAGTGTAAAGGCTCACAGTTTTATTCACATATTGCTTTATATAAGACATTGACTATAAGATTTTAGCTTTTAGTTTGCAGATATAAAAGTGAGTCCTTTCTACACTTAGACAGTATGATTTCAAGATATAATAAAAGTACATTTTTTAGAACTAAGTGTTATGACTCACTAGATTTATATAGCATGCTTTATCACTCATGAACATGACTCTTAGTTTTCAGTTATTTAAGCTATTGTGAGTCATCTACACTTAGCATGCATTCATTTGCCAATTTGCACTAATGTTGAGATATTATTTTACTTATGCATTCACCCCCATATAATTAGTACATTCCAGAAGTACTGATCTATATATACGTCTATGTGCTACATTGTCTCATAATGTAAGTTCAGGTGCTCAAGTTCAGCAGTGTGAGAGATTTCGAGCATCTCCATCTATATCTCGATAGTTGGTAAGTCCTCATAGTTCTAGGATCTAGTCATTTATATTTACTAGTTTATTAAGTAGTTGACTCAGTATTTTCAGTTAGTTCATGTCAGCTGGGGACTTGTCCCAGCGGCTTTCTAGTTAGTAAGTTAGTAGTAGTAAAGTCTTGTCAGGCTGCTAGACATAGTTTAGATTTTCAGTATTTCTTTACCAGACTTGAGTCTAATATTTTCAGTTATTATATTCAGATGATTTCATCTTAGACCAAACAAACTTCCGCATTGATATTATGTTCATATTCCTCTATTTATGAGTATTCAAATTTATTAGAAGGCTTACAGGGTTAGCTTGAAACTACTCATAGTCTTGAGCATCGTGTGACATCTCGGTACCCACTTTTAGGGCGTTATAGTTATGTACTACATGTTATCCTTTAAATTTTGTCCAAATTATTAGAGAAAATCGCACCAATCTCTTTGCTTTGCATTAATATTTGAATGTTTACAATATACTTTGGGTTTGTCCACCCTAAAATAGAACACGTTGGCTTCTTCCACCCTGAAATAGGAAACATTTGGGTTCATCCATCCTATAATAGTATATTTTGGGTTCGTTCATCCTAAAATAGGACATGTTCGGTTCGTCCACCTTAAAATAGAATACTTTGGGTTCGTCCACCCTAAACTAGGGCACTGTGGGCTCGTCTATCCTAAAATAGGATATTTTGGATTCAACCATCCTAGAAATAGGATATTTTTTATCGTCCACCCTAAAATAGTACATTTCAGAATAGCATGCCCTCCAATAAGATATTTATGCATGTCTGCTATCAATTAAATATTTATGCTTGTTTGCCTTTGTTTAAGCATATTGCAATTGATTAATTATCTATTTACTTCATCATATTATTGTTTTAATTAATTACGCACTGTATAATAATATTTTATAAAATAAATCAAGCTTGCTTTATTATTTGAGCACTTTGCAGACATATAACTTGAGGCTAAATTCGGTTTGTCCACCCTAAAGTTGGAGATAATTGGGTTAGTCTTCCCTTTAATCAGACATTATGCATGTTTGTACTTAATTGAATATCTATGTTCACTTGCCTTTGATCAAACATTTCACAATGCATTTGTTATTTATTTCATTTAGTTAGATATGCACTACATTCTATTCTTTGAATTTCTCAAAAAATAAAGTTTATTACTAATTTGTCTTTTATTGAGCGCTAATTCTTTGTTTGACGAATTTTGCAAGTATATAATTTGAAGTTGTTACTTCTAAAAATACAACATCTTTGATTAATTGCATCTAGAGAATCAATGGATGCATTTGTCTTATGATCTTTTTGTTAGAATTTTATTTACATTTTTTCATGTTTTACTTTATTTGCTAAATTTTCTATCATGACTTGGCAGGAGGCAAACTTATATGCAGAAAAAGGAGACACAGCACAATGTGAAACTTTATATTAGCAGTAAATTGGGGAAATTTATTACAGAGTCAATCTCACTTACAATGATCAAGGATCTATGCTCATACTTTACTGTGAGCTAGTACCAAAGTTCAGGAATGACAGTCGAGATAGGACACCAAGCTCCAAAACCCAGGGTAGTGTGAGCAGTAGTCATACCCATTCACTTTGCGAAAAATATGGTAGAAATCACCAAGGTGCGTGTAGATCTAGAAGTGAAGTATGTTTTAGATGTTGTGAGCCAGGCCGCATGATGCGGGAGTGTAGAGTAATGGCTCATAGGGAAAGGTATTTGCACCAACAAGTTCAGTCCAATCGTCCTTCATATTAGTTCGGCCACTCGAACCAAAAAAGTGTCACTTCTAGTGCCACCAGTAGACAATGCCCAAATAGGCTTTATGCCCTTCTGTCCCGATAATATGAGAAAAGTTCTCCTGATGTAGTGACTAGTAAGTTATAGATCTTCTATTTACATATTTTATCTTACTAGATCTAGGAGGTTCTCTGTCTTTTGTAAATCCTTACATAGCAGTCGATATCAAAGTCAGACCAGAAACCTTAACAGAACCTTTCTTAGTCTTACATGCCCAGTATTCAGCTATCAAATATTTAGTTATTCAAATAAATTAGTATGTTTATGCATTCGTGCTCAGCACCCATGTGAATATTTTTAGTAACCTCAAGTGAAACGTGGTGTGGAAGCAGAAATTATAGTTGAGGGAATAGTTGAGAAATAGGGCTAAGGTTATAAGTTAGTAATTGTAGTGCATAAGGCTTAGTAACTCTATCTTAGATGATTTTTCATAGGCCTTGCTTCATGTTACAGAATTTTAGCCATATGGTGATCTCCTATTCAGATATCTTGTTCAGACTATGCCAAGATTCCTTGCTCCCTAAAGTCAGTAGAACTTTATTCAAAGAGTGACAATAAATGCTCTAGTTGAGTATAAGTTTTCAGTATGAGTTAGTCCGTAAAGCTAGGAATTCAGTTTAGCAGTTAGGCGGACAGGCTCGTATGGTTTCCCCATCTTTCCACCCAGTCATACTATTTGAAGTTTAGTGAATATGACTATTCCACGATAAAGCATCCTAGTAGTTATGAGTTCTGCCCAATTCAAGTATCATGCCTCAGTCTCAGATCCCCAATATGCAGTCACGATTCAGTTCATAGATGCCCTGTGCATCGTTTTAACTTTTCCTTAGTATCTCAGCTAAGTCAGTATTCTTCAGGGAACATAATGTCCCAAGGGGGAGATGCACTATAATTCCCCAAGTTTTCAGGTCCCAAACCTTCCATCTTCTTCATATAACTAATCCAATTTGGTGTAGTGGGCACTCATAGGTGGACTCTTCAGTTCCAATCTCAGCCATAAACTACGTATTAAGGGACTCAAATCAGTTTATGATATTTAGTTCATGTATCACATTTCAGGCTCAGTTATGTTCTTATGTTCCCATTGATGCATGTTTATTAAATAATCTTAGGTCCATTAGTATTCTCAGCTTAAGGTAATAGGCTTCCTTAGAATAGATTAGTTCCATGTTCAGTAACAGTAATAAACCTGGTATTCATTATCATTGCATATTCAGTCATGCATTCACGAATTAGTTCAGCCATGTATTTATGCATCAGATATGCATGTTCAGTTTGAAAACTCAGCTTATCAGTAGTTTCAGTCAGGTGTTCCATGCATCACACATGCATGTTCAGTGTGTAAGCTCAGTCTATCAGTATTCTTAGCTTAGTCATACGCATTCGAGTATGAATTTTCCTAAGGGGGAGATATTGTAAGACCCCACAAAATTCTAAGCTCAACTCAGCCCTTAAAGCTTGATAAGGGGTCCCATACTTAGAAAATTATCAGCTAAGTATTTACACTTAGAATTTTTTTTTAGTCTTCATAAGTTGGTGATCTCATTTATCGATTTTTAGGATTATTCATGATCAAGAATGTCAGTAGTTGTTCTCGAACAAGTTTTTGATTTTTCAAGCCTCGTTTGATTCAAGTTTGGGAGTCTAAACCAGTGGATCGATGCAATACCAATGGGCCGCATCACCTATCAAATTGATAAATGTTTTTATAGTTCCCAGTGTCAAATTTTGGTAATTCGATGTAGACTCGGTGTGGCACATCGGCCATAGCGTTGACCTCATTGATGCGGCGCGCTGGCCTACACATCATTGGGCACGGGTTTTTCTCTTTTAATTTTGTATCCAGAGGGGTAAATGGGTCTTAATATGACTTCTATTCATCCCTAAAAACACGAAATTAAGTCATTCTTAGGGCTAAAACACTCATTCTCTCAAAAAATTCTCTCAAGTACAAACCCTAGGGGTTCTAATTACAAATTCAAGATTCAAGAACGCACCATTAATTTTCACAGATTCAAGCACCAAGGTATGTTAGGTGTTTATCCAAGGGTTTCCTTCCACCCTTGGAGTTTAAGAATCTCTTTTAAACTTCAAGTTTATTGATTTCATAAATTTCATGTTGGGTTTGATTGTATCCATGATTATAATATTATGTGCGTTTCTAATTCATGATTTATTACAAGATTTATGTAAATTTATTTGACATATGTGTAGTATTATATGGATTCATATTAAATCCCTTGAATTTATAAGTTGGGATTGGAAATCATGATACCTACGTGTTGATTAGTATTATGTGCATAGAATATGTTCCCCAAGTGTTTGATAAATTGCTCATGTGAATTAAATGGAAAAATCCTGACATGCTATCATATGTGTAATCTTATTTCTTACAAATGTTTGATGAAATATCTATATGAATGAGTTATGAACATTATAATGCTTTCAAGATCATGATATTCTTTACTTTTCATGTTATCGAGTCCTGGAGGTATCTAATATTTGACAATTTAGATATGTACCTAGAGCCAGTGTCAATTATAGAATCTCAGTTATGTCACGATCAGTAGTACTCTCAGTCAGTTACAGAACTCAGTAGAACTCAGTTAGTTATAGAACTCAGTTAGTTACAGAACCCAAAAAACCCAGTAGTACTCAGTAATTAGTCATAGTCTCTATTCAGTATTCAATTCAGAATTCAGTAAACTCAATCAGTTTCTGAACTTAGCAAAACTCAGTATCAGTCCAATTGAGTTTAGTTTAATAATCAGTGTCTATTAGTTGGGAGTAGGATTTAGCATCGAGCGAGTTTAGGGATGATGCCTTCCTCGATAGAGAGGTAGAGTCATTAGTAGTAATCCCTGTACTCTATAACTACGTAGCCAGCACAAGATGAGCAGTCACCTATCAGACTAAGCTTTACTACCTCTTAGGGGTCACCTGCTAGATTATGCTTGACTTTGCCCAGGTGTCACCCATCAGTTAGGCTTAGCATCCTAGTTTACAGTGTTAGTACCTGTGGCATGGTATTAGCACCTTCCAATTAGGGTCACAGGTTGGACCCCTATCAGCTCAGATTTGGGGCATGTCGGTTAGATGACTACCTCTTACATTTTTAGTTTTAGTCTCAGTTTAGCACTCAGTTCAGTTCTACATATTCTGGGCTATCAGACACATTCACCCAACTTAGTATAGAACTCAGTTTATTTCTACAGAATCAAGACTATCAGGAATAGTCACACAGCTATCAGTAATGCAATTTTCAGTAAACTTAGATATCATCTACTAGTTATCAGAACTTAGTATCCAGTGTTACAATAATCTCAGACACAGTATATATAGATAGATGCACAGTATTACATAATTAGTGTTTTATTAGTTTCAATTATACATGTACTCTATTTCAATTGTATTTATCCTATTCAGTCAGATATTGTTCATGTATATGAACCCTTGTATATCAGCCTACCTCACTTAGTATACTAGTAAATTCAAAATACTGATGCATACTTTTATTTTGCGTTATGATGTTCTATATCATAGGTTCAGACACACGGGTTCCTGATCGTACTTAGCTATTTAGATTTTTAGCAGCAGAGTTTAGTGGTGAGTCCTCACAGTCCGAGGACAGAGATTTATTATTTTAGTAGTTTAGTATATTCAATAAACGGAGTAAGTTGGGGACCTGTCCCATCAACTCTATATTCAGACAGTTAGAGGCTTTCAGACTAGAGTATTGCAAATAGATTTGTCAGTATTTAGTTTTTTAGTATTTAGTATTTGTCTCAGTTATGAACCTTATGGCAAACTTTTCCCAATCTTCTATATTTATTTCAGATATCTTATTATTACAGTGTTGTTTTGATTCAGTGCTCACAGAAGGTACCAGTCATGGGTTAGCTGGTGGTCCTTCGGGGTCGCTAGCACCATGTAGCATCCGAGGTACAAACTCTAGGCGTTACACCTATGTCTAGATTGAATCAGAAGAAAGTTAAGCTTTAGTGGTCAGATTACTGTGAGAAGTTTTTTCAGGAGTTGAAGAATCGACTCACTTTTGCTCCAGTTTTAGTGTTACCTGATGGTACAGATAGTTTTGTGATGTATTCTGAGTTCTCTAGAGGTTGTTTTGGTTGTGTTTTGATGTATAGAGGTAAGTTCATAGACTATGCCTCTAGACAGATGAAGCCTCATGAAAAGAATTACCCAAACCAATGATCTTGAGTTAGCTATTATTATGTTTGCTTTGAAAATCTGGAGATATTATTTGCTTGGGGTACATATTGAAGTGTTCACCAATCATAAAATTTTACAGTATGTGTTTACTCAAAGAGAGTTGAATCTTTGGTAGATAAGGTGGTTAGAATTGTTGAAGGATTATGATATAAGTGTGTTGTATCATCTGGGTGAGGCCAAGGTAGTGGCAGACACCCTTAGTAGATTGTCTATAGGTAGTGTTACTCATGTGAAGAATGATTAAAAAGAGTTAGTTCAAGAATTTCATTATTTATCTAGATTGGGTATGAGATTGATTGATTCAGTCGAAAGGAATATTTGGGTTCAAAGTAGTTCCGAATCTTCTCTGGTTTTGGAAGTTAAAGAGGAGAAAGATAAGGACCCTAGTTTGTTCTAACTGAACGAGTCAGTTTAAGACCAAAAGGTAGAGGTTTTCTTCCAAGGGGGAGATGGTGTGTTGAGGTACCAGAGTAGATTATGTATGCCATATGTTGATGATTTGAGGTAGCGGATTATGGCGGAAGCGCATAATGCGCATTATTTTATTTATCCAGGAGCTACCAAGATGTACCGTGACTCTTAGGAAATCTATTGGTGGAGTCGTATGAAGAAATATATAGCAGAATTCGTAGCCAAGTATGCAACTTGTCAAGATGTTAAGGTAGAGTACCAAAGACCTAGTGGTACATTGCAAGAGTTTGGTATCCCCACTTGGAAGTGGGAAGAGGTTAATATGGACTTTGTGATTGATTTACCCCATTCGTGTTATCAAGATGATTCAATTTGGGTCATTGTAGACAGATTGACTAAGTTGGCACATTTTTTATGAGTTCACACATCTTACACAGCTGAAGATTATGCTAAGTTTTATATCAGAGAGTTAGTCAAATTTCATGGAAAGGTACTCAGTTTACCTCTCAGTTTTGGAGAGCCTTTCAGAAGGGTCTTGGTACCCAAGTTCATCTTAGTTCACCTTTTTATCTGCAGACAGATGGTCAAGCAGAGAGGACCATTTAAACTCCAGAGGACATGTTGAGGTCATGTGTTTTTGATTTCAAAGGTAGTTGGGATAACCATTTATCGTAATAACAATTACCATGCTAGTATTCAGATTGCCCCATTTAAAGCTCTTTATGAGTGGAGTAATAAATCTCTAGTTGATTGGTTCGAAGTGGGTGGGTCCACTTTGATTGGGCAATACATTGTGTTTGAAGCCATGGAAAAAGTTCAGTTGATTAGAGAAAGATTAAAAGTATCCCAGAGTCATCAAAAATCTTATGCAGACATAAGAAGAAGAGATTTTGAGTTCGCGGTAGATGAGGTTGTTCTTTTTAAAGTTTCACTCATTAAAGGGGTGAAAAGATTTGGCAAAAATGGGAAGCTTAGTCCCCGTTATTTAGGCCCCTTCTGAATTTTTATTCGTGTTGGGAAAGTAGCATATGAGCTTGAGCTCGAAGATTTATCCTCAGTTCATCCAGTATTACTTGTGTCCATGTTAAAGAAGTGCATAGATGATTCATCCGTTATAGTTCCTCTAGAAAGTATAGATATTCTGAATAGCCTCTCATACAAAAAAATCCCAGTAGAGATTCTTGATCACCAGATCTGTAGACTAAGGAACAAAGAAGTTCACCTTGTCAAAGTTCTATGGTAAAATCTATCCGTTGAGGGTGCAGATTGGGAAGCAGAAGTAGACATGCGTACCAAGTATCCTAATCTCTTCTTCATGAACTCAGATTCAGCCAAAGGTAATAGTCTTCCTTTAGTCAGTTCTTTTCAAGTTTTAGATTCAGCTATATAGTTGTTTTCATGTAAACTCCTGCACTCCCAGTTGTCAATTTCTAGTAGGCCAACGTGATTGTACTGCATCATATTGATGGCCTAAATGACATTCCAAAGGTACACCGCAATAGCTCCACATCGCGAAGAACTTCCAGTTCCCAATCATCCAATTTCCAGTGAGCCACTACGATAGTGGCGCGTCGCGGTGGCATGATAAATCAAAATTTTTGTTCCCTTTTTCAGTTCTGATTAAAGTTTAAAAAGGGCTACTTTGGTCAATTTCCAAGGGCCCAATTCATCATAAACAAGGAATTTAGCATATTCAAAGCACTTTATGCATATTTTCATCCATTCTCTCCCAATGAAAAACCTTAGAGCTCCAAATCTTCTTCTCCAAGAAATCAATTTCCTCTATCATTTATCCAAGAAAAGCTCCAAAGTGAGGATTCCCAAGACAATATAATCAAGAACACATCTTCAAGAACTAAAAAAGGAATCAATAATTCAAGATTCTTCATCTAATCATCTACCAAGGTATGTGGGGTTTATGAACAAGGATCCTCTTCCATCCCTGTGCCCAAAACCAAGTTTTAATTACAAATTCATATGATTTTGAATGATTATCCATGAGATTTGAATTAGGTTTCATACCCATTATTTTTATTTGCAAGATTATGAGTTTTGAGAGATTTTGAAGATGAATTGCATGTTTATTATTCATATTTTCATGCCTATTGCAGTAAATTCTAGATTTGAGATGAATTATCATTATTTTCATTATCAAGCATGATTATTATAATTTTTTAACATAAATCTGATGCATGGGTTATCAAGCCCAAGTTTATATGTTGATATTTCAAGAAAAAATCATCTTGAAGAGTGCTTGGCTGGACAGAAGGGTTGTTATGGTTGTAATAAGTTGGGTCATAAAATTATAGAGTGTTCGCATTCTAATCAGGGGAATGGTTATGTTCATCCCAAGACTCGGGATACTAGTGCACCAGCTCCTCTAGGTCGCCCATTCCCTCCTCGGGGCGCATTATCCAATACCGGTGGCGGCCAGCGGCAGAATCAGTTTTAAGATTTACCATCCTATCAGGAGCAAGAGGACTCACTAGATGTTGTTACTGGTATGCTTAGTGTCTTTCATCTTGTTGTTTATATATGGTTAGACACTAGGCTGAGTTTTTCTTATATGACCCCATTAGTTGCAGTGAATTTTGAAATAAGTCCAAAAAATATCCTTGAGCCTTTCTTGGTTTCTACCCCAGTAGGTGAGACAGTTATTGCTAAACAGATCTATAGAAAGTTACCTATCACTGTCCTTTATAAAATCATATTGGCAGACTTAATAGAGTTAGATATAGTTGACTTTGATCTTATTCTTGGTATGGATTGGCTCCATTCTTATTATGCATCCATAGATTGTCGCACCCGAGAGATGAAGTTTCAGTTTACAGATGAGCCAATCTTTGAGTGGAAAGGTAACTCGGTATCTCCCAAGAGTCATTTCATATCTTATATTAAAGCCAGAAAGTTGATTTCTAAAGGGTGTATCTATCATCTAGTTTGATTCAAGGAAACTAAGTCTGAGACTCCAACAGTTCAGTCAGTAAGTATAGTCAATGAGTTTCCTGATATGTTTCCCAAAGATTTTCCAGGGATACTTACCGATAGGGAAATAAAATTCGGGATTGACCTTCTCCCAAATACTTAGCCTATTTCTATTCCTTCATATCGCATGGCTTCAGACGAGCTTAAAGAGTTAAAAGAGCATCTTAAAGATCTCTTAGATAAAGGTTTCATAAGGCCTAGTCTTTCTCCATTGGGCGCTCTTATCCTATTCGTGCGAAAGAAAGATGGTTCTTTGCGAATGTGCATTGACTATCGTCATATAAATAAAGTCACAGTCAAATACAAATATCCTCTTCCTAGAATTGATGACTTATTTGTTCAACTCCAAGGTGCGAGTTATTTTTCAAAGATAGACCTTAGATCTGGCTATCATCAGCTTAAAGTAAGGGAATATGATATTCCAAAGAGAGCTTTCAGAGCCTATTATGGTCATTTTGAGTTCCTAGTCATGTCTTTCAGGCTAACTAACTCCCCATCAGCCTTCATGGACTTGATGAACAGAATATTCAAACAATTTCTAGACATGTTTGTCATAGTCTTTATCGATGATATTCTTTTCTACTCTCGTAGTGAGGATGATCACGTAGACCATCTTATAATTATGTTGCAAACTCTTAGAGATCACCAGTTGTTCACCAAATTCAGAAAATTTGAATTTTGGCTAAGGTCAGTAGCTTTCCTTTGTCATATTGTTTCCAGTAAGGGTATTAGAGTTGATCCCCAAAACACAGAAGCAGTAAGAAATTGGCCTAGACCTATCTCTCCATCACACATTAGGAGTTTCTTGGGTTTAGCTGGTTATTATAGACATTTTGTTGTGGAGTTTTGGTCTATTACATCTCCTATGTCTAGATTGACTCAGAAGAAAGTTAAGTTTTAGTGGTCAAATTCCTGCGAGAAGAGTTTTTAGGAGTTGAAAACTTGGCTCACTTCAGCTCCAATTTTAGTGGTACCTGATGGTATAGATGGATTTTTGATGTATCATCCAGGTAAGGCCAATGTAGCGGCAGATTCCCTTAGTAGATTGTCTATGGGCAATGTTGCTCATGTGGAGAATTATAAGAAAGAGTTAGTTTGAGAAGTTCATCGGTTAGCTAGATTAGGTGTGAGATTAGTTGATTCAGCCACAGGGAATGTTTGGGTTCAGAGTAGTTCTAAATCTTCTCTGGTTTCAGAAGTGAAAGAGAAGCAAGATAAGGATCCTAGTTTGGTCAAACTGAAAGAGTCAATTAAACACCAAAAGATAGAGGTTTTCTCCCAAAGGGGAGATGGTGTGTTGTAGTACCAGATTAGATTGTGTGTTCCATGTGTTGATGATTTGAGGTAGAATATTATGGTGGATATGCATGATGCGCATTATTATATTCATCCAGAAGCTACCAAGAGGTACTATGACTTGCGAAAAATCTATTAGTGGAGTGGTTTGAAGAAAGATATAGCAGAATTCAAAGCCAAACGTGCAAATGGTCAACAGGTTAAGGTAGAGCACCAAAGACCTGGTGGTACATTGCAAGAGTTTGGTATCACCACTTGGAAGTAGGAAGAGGTCAATAAGTATTTTGTGACTGGATTACCCCATTCGTATCGTCAGCATGATTCGATTTGGGTCATTGTAGACAGATTGACTAAGTTGGCACATTTTTTACCAATTCACACATCTTACACAGCTGAATATTATGCTATGTTTTATATTAAAGAGTTAGTAAAATTTCATGGAGTTCCTTTTTCTATCATCTCAGTTTACCTCTCACTTTTGGAGAGCCTTTCAGAAGGGTCTTGGTACCCAAGTTCATCTTAGTTCACCTTTTCATCCACAGATAGATGGTCAGGCAGAGAGGACCATTCAGACTCTATAGGACATGTTGAGGGCATATGTTCTTGATTTCAAACGTAATTAGGGTGACTATTTGCCGTTGATTTAGTTCTCTTATAATAAAAGCTACCTTACTAGTATTCAAATGGCCCCATTTGAAGCTCTTTATAGGTGGAGATGCAGATCGCTAGTTGGTTGGTTCAAAGTGAGTTAGGCTTCTTTGATTGGGCCAGAAAAGGTGTTTGAAGCCATGAAAAAAGTTTTGTTGATTAGAAAAAGATTGAAAGAAGCCCAGAGTTGTCAGAAATCTTATGCAGGCATAAGAAGAAGAGATATTAGTTCGCGGTAGATGATCTTGTGTATTTGAAAGTTTCACCCATAAAAGGGGTGAAGAGATTTGGCAAAAAGGGAAAGCTTAGTCCCCATTATGTAGGCCACTTCTGGGTTTTGAGTCGTGTTGGAAAGGTAGCGTATGATCTTGAGCTACCCACAGATTTATCCTCAGTTCATCCAGTATTCCATGTGTCCATGTTGAAGAAGTGCATGGATGATTCATCCGTTATAGTTCCTATAGAAAGTATAGATATTCAGAATAGCCTCTCATTTGAAGAAATCCCAGTAGAGATTCTTGATCACAAGATCTGTAGACTAAGGAACAAGAAGTTCCCTTGGTCAAAGTTATGTGGCAAAATCAGTTCGTTGAGGGCGTTACTTGGAAAGCAGAAGCAGACATGTGTACCAAGTATCCTCATCTCTTCTCCATGAACTCAAATTCAGCCAAAGGTAATAGTCTTTCTTCACTAGTTCTTTTAAAGTCTCTGATTCAGCTATAAAGTTTTTCATGTAAACTCATGCACTCGCAGATTAGTTCAGTAGCCAATTACATTTCAGATTTTGTCATACACTTTATTTTAGTTGTGCATGATATCTTATAGCCTTAGATTCCTTATTATTTTCTTCTTAACTATCTACATTCAAGGATGAATGTTCCCAAGGAGGAGATATCATAATACCCCATACTTTTCCTAGCTTAATTTTAATCCTAAAATATCAAGGATTAGCTTTAAAATTGAATATCCTTTGTTACGTATAAAATTTTCCTGATTTAGACCCTTCATTGTGTAGTAAATTGAATAAGCTTTCCATTGATACCAATTTCGCCAAAATATGGTACTTGGTTGAGAAGTTATGACATTTTTAGTGTTGACAGTGTGCCATTCAAGCAACCATCGCATCGTGGTGAAGGGTAAATTCCCTATTATCAAAATCCAATAGACCTCCGCGATTTCCACGCATTGCGGAGAAGACTAATTTCCCAGTTGTCAATTTTTAGAAGGCCAACGCAATTGTACCGCATCGCGTTGATGGACTAAATGGCATTCCAAAGGTAACCGCGATAGCTCCACGTCATGAAGAACTTCCAGTTCCTAATCGTCCTATTTCAGTGAGCCACTGCGATAGTGGTGCATTACGGTGGCATGTTAAATTGGTATTTTTGTTTCCTTTTTTGAGTTTCGATTAAAGTTTAAAAAGGGGCACTTTGGTCAATTTCCAAGGCCCCAATTCATCATATAAAAGGAATTTTGCATATTCAAAGAACTTTATGCGTATTTTCATCCATTCTATCTCAAAGAAAAATCCTAGAACTCCAAAACTTCTTGTCCAAGAAATTAAATTCCTCCATTGTTTCTCCAAGAAAGCTCGAAATTGAGGATTCCTAAGACAAGATAATCAAGAACTCAAAAAGGAGAACTCAAAAAGGAATCAGTAATTCAAGATTCTTCATCTAATCATCTACCAAGGTATGTGGGGTTTATGAACAAGTATCATCTTCTATATTTGTTCCCAAAATCAAGTTTTAATTACAAATTTATATGATTTTTAATGAATATCAATGAGATTTGAATTAGGGTTCATACCCATTATTTTTATTTGCAAGATTTTGAGTTTTGAGAGATTTTAAAGATGAATTGCATGTTTATTGTTCATATTTTCATGCCTATTGCAGCAAATTCCTGATTTTGAGATGAATTATCATTGTTTTCATTATCAAGCATGATTATTATGATGTTTTAACATGAACCTGATGCATGGGTAATCAAGCCCAAGTTTATATGTTGATATTTTAAGAAAGAGGATACTTTAAGCATTCTATGATCAGATTATTTATGGATTTTCAATAAGTTTTGATATTTTGATCCTAAGATAAGATTTGGAATCCACTTTATAGATTTATCTTAGATTACAGAATTCAGATTAGCTTTATTTATAGAATGACTCAGATAAAAGCATAATTGGTTTTGTAATAACCCTTATCTTAATTTTTAAAGTGGAATTCCAACAGAGTGAGCATACGGATTTAAAGAGAGTAGTATTTAGCATCGAGCGGAAAGTGTGAGATTAGTGTACCCTATATTTCACAGGACTACATAGCTAATGTAGGTACAAATGATTAGATTATTCCTATTTTTATATGGATGACAATTACAGATGTGATCACTTAGCTCAGGTTATACTCTTTGGCAAGAGTATGACATCTCTCCCCATCGTAAGGTTTTCCCTATTGGAGAATAAGACGTTGGACTCCATGTTAGATCACATAGTTTATGTCGGTTGGAAGAACCTCCCTAACAGTAAAGACTTTCAGAATAGTTTTTTAAGTATTTTTCCCTATAGACTATAGATTTCAGAAAAGAATAATAGAAAAGCTTTTAGAATATTAAGTGTAAAGGCTCACAACATTATTCAGATTATGCTTTACAAAAAGATAATAGTTACAAATTTCAGCTTTCATATTTCAGATATTGAAGAGAGCTCTTTTACACTTAGACAGTATGATTTATAGACAGAAAATTAGAACTACTTTTAGAACTAAATGTTATGACTCACTAGATTTATAAATTATGATTTGCTTCTTATTATTTTAGATTTAAGTTTTTTTAGATATCCCAGCTTATGTGAGTCATTTACATTTAGCATGCATTGTTTTATAAATTATGATGATGAGATGATGTTTTACTTATGTATTTCATCCCCATATACTTAGTACATTCTCAAAGTACTGATCCACATATACATCTATATTCTACATTGTCTCATAATGTAGGTTCAGGTGCTCAGTTTCAGCAGTGTGAGTGATTCGAGCATCTCTATCTACATCCCAACAGTTGGTCAGTTCTTATAGTTTTGGTACTTAGTCATTCAGTTTATTTTCAGCTTATCAGTTTAGATGATTCAATATTCTTTTCAGGCAGTTTGAGTCAGCTAGGGGTTTATCCTAGTGACTCTTTATATATTAGTAGTAGAGGCTTGTCAAACTGCTAGTTTTGATTCAGATTATTCAGTATTAAGGTTCCAGATATTATTTTTATATATTATATTCTATATTTTTTCTACATATTGTATTACTTTTATGTCTATATTTTTCTTGTTATGAGATTCAGATTTAGTAGAAGGCAGATAAGGTTAGCTTAAGGCTACTCGTAGTCTTGAGAACCGTGTGACATCTCGGGACCAGGTTTTAGGGCATTACAAAAATGGTATCAGAGCTTAATATTTGTAAGATTCTAATGGAGTCAGACAAGCCACGTTATGTAAAGCCTAGATCATGGGTGTAAAGCGCACCATATTTATGAGCAAGAGGCTACAAGATATTTTTAGGATATCATCTTTTTCTTTCATGATCTATCATTCTTACAGTATCTTTATCTACTTTTAACTCATGCTCTTATATGAAAGTTGAATATGCCTCCTCATTGAGCTAATGCCCAAAGTAATGATAACCAGTCACCCCAGCCTGCTGACCCTCTAAATGAGAATGTATCCCATGCTAAATTTAGGGCTGCATTTTAGGCGTTAGCCCAAGTTGTGACTGCTAATATTTAGGGCAACCATCAGACTGCAGTCCTACTTCAGTAGAATGGTGATTTAGCAGTAGCCAGAATCAGAGATTTTATTAGAATGAATCTACCAAAGTTCTTTGGATTAAAATCAGGTGAGGACCCACAACTTTATTTACATGAGGTAAAGAAGATCACCCAGATTATGCGTGTTTCTGAAGAGGAGAGTGTAGATTTGGCATCCTATAGGTTTATAGATTTAGTGTATGATTGGGTAGTTATGTGAACGAATGGTAGAGGTGAGAATGCAGCTCCTATGAGTTCGAAAGTGTTTAAGGATGTTTTTCTAGACAGGTTCTTCCTACATGAGATGAGAGAAGCTAAGATAAAGAAGTTTGTGAACTTGATGAAGGGCTCAATAACAGTGAAAGAGTACTTTCTTAAGTTCAATCAGTTTTCTAATTATGCCCATGATATGATGGTCGATCCTAGGGAAAGTATGAGTAAGTTTGTCACTGGAGTGTCTAGCTTGGTAGTCACGGAGTTTAGGACTACCATGATTATTGGAGACATGTGTCTTGCTATATTGATGATTCATGCTCAGCAGATTAAGGCAGAGAAGTTCAAGGGAAGAGATAGAGGAAATAAGAAGGCTAGAATAGGACAGTTTGAGTATGGCCAGGCTAGGTCTCATAGGGAAATCATTCGCAATTTCAAAATCATTCATCTATGCCAACACCATCTTCAGCTAGTGCTCCTACTCCCAGAGCTAAAAAGAAGCAGTGGGGTAAGTCTTCTATGTCCAGATCTCAGAATAGTGGTAGTGGAAGACCCAGTTATACTCTATGTGCTAAGTGTGGTAAGAATTATTTTGGTAAGTTCTTAGCCGGATAGAAGGGTTGTTATAGTTGTGGTAAGTTAGGTTATGGAATTAGAGAGCTTCTACATACTAAGCAGGGGTACGAAGATGTTCGTCCCCAGACTCAGGATACTAGTGCACCAGCTCTTCTATGTTGCCTAGTCCCTCCTCAGAGTGCATTATCCAGTATCGGTGGCAGTCAGTGCCAGAATTGGTTTTATGCTTTACCATCCCATTAGGAGTAGGAAGATTTACCAGATGTTGTTACTGGTATGCTTCGTGTTTTCATCTTGATGTTTATGTGTTGTTAGACCCTATTTTTTTGTTATGTGACCCTGTTAGTTGTTGTGAATTTTGAAATAAGTCCTAAAAATATCCCTGACCCCTTCTTGGTTTCTACCCTAGTAGGTGAGTCAGTTGTTTCCAAACAGATCTACAGAAAGTGTCGTATGACTGTCCTTCATAAAATCATGTTAGCAGATAGAGTTAGATATGGTTGACTTGATCTCATTCTTGGCATGGATTGGTTTTATTCAAATTATGCATCCATAGATTGTCATGCCCGAGTGGTGAAGTTTCAATTTCTAGATGAGCCAGTCTTTGAGTGGAAAGTTAATTCAGTGTCTCACAAGAGTCATTTCATATCTTATCTTAAAGCCAGAAAGTTGATTTCTAAAGGGTGTATCTACCATCTAGTTAAAGTCAAGGACACTTAGTCTGAGACTCCAAAAGTTCAGTCAATAAGTGTAGTCAATGAGTTTCCTAATATTTTTCCCGAAGATTTGCCAGGGGTACCTGGCGATAGGGAAATAGAATTCGGAATTGACCTTCTCCCAGATACTCAGCCTATTTATATTCCTCCATATCGCATGGCTCTAGCCAAGCTTAAAGAGTTAAAAGAGCATCTTAAAGATTTCTTAGATAAAGGTTTCATAAGGCCTACTGTTTCTCCATGGGGCACTCCCATTCTATTCGTGCAAAAGAAAGATGGTTCCTTGCGAATGTACATTGACTATCATCAAACTAAATAAAGTTACAGTCAAAAACAAATATCCTCTTCCTATAATTGATGACTTATTTGATCAACTCCAAGGTGCGAGTTATTTTTCAAAGATAGACCTTATATCCGGCTATCATCATCTTAAAGTAAGGGAATATGATATTCCAAAGATAGCTTTCAAAACCCACTATGGTCATTTTGAGTTTCTAGTCTTTTCCTTTGGGCTAAAAAATGCCCCAATATCCTTCATGGACTTAATGAACAGAGGGTTCAAGTAGTATCTAGACATGTTTGTCATAGTCTTTATCGATGATATCTTTTCTACTCGCGTAGTGAGAATGATCATGCAGACCATCTTAGAATTGTGTTGCAAACTCTTAGAGATCACCAGTTGTTTACCAAATTTAGTAAATGTGAATTTTGGCTAAGTTCAGTAGCTTTCCTTGGTCATATTATTTCCAGTTAGGATATTAGAGTTGATCCCCAAAAGACAGAAGCAGTAAAAAATTAGCCTAGACCTATCTCTCTGTCTGACACTAGGAGTTTCTTGGGTTTAGCTGGCTATTACATATATTTTGTTGAGGGGTTTTTATTCATTGAGTTTCCTATGTCTAGATTAACTCAGAAGAAAGTTAAGTTTCAGTGGTCAGATTCCTGTGAGAAGAGTTTTCAGGAGTTGAAGACTCAGCTCACTTCAGCTCTAGTTTTAGCATTACCTGATGGTATAGATTTTTTTATGGCGTTTATTTATGCCTTTAGAATTTGTTTGGGTTGTGTTTTGATGAAGATATGTAAGATCATAGCCTATGCCTCTAGACTGCTGAAGCCTCATAAAAATAATTACCTGACCCATGATCTTGAGTTAGCTGTTGTTGTGTTTGCTTTTAAAATCTGGAGACATTATTTGTATAGGGTGCATAATGATGTGTTCACAGATCATAAAATTTTGTTGTATGTGTTTACATAGAGGGAGTTGAATCTTCGGTAGAGTAGGTGGTTAGAATTATTGAAGGATTATGATATGAGTGTGTTGTATCATCCGAGCAAGGTCAATGTAGCGGCAAACACCCTTAGTAGATTGTCTATGGGTAGTGTTGCTCATATGGAGAATGATAAGAAAGATTTAGTTCGAGAAGTTCATCGGTTAGCTAGATTGGGTGTGAGATTGGTTGATTTAGCTGAAGGGAATGTTTGGGTTCAGAGTAGTTTCGAATCTTCTCTGGTTTTGAAAGTGAAAGAGAAGCAAGATAAGGATCCTAGTTTGGTCAAACTAAAGGAGTCAATTAAAGAGCAAAAGGTAGAGGTTTTCTCCTAAGGGGGAGATGGTGTGTTGAGGTACCAGATTAGAATGTGTGTGCCATGTGTTGATGATTTGAGGTAGCATATTATGGCGGAAGCACATGATACGTGTTATTCTATTCATCCAGGAGCCACCAAGAAGTCCTGTGACTTGCGGGAAATCTATTGGTGGAGTGGTTTGAAGAAAGATATAGCAGAATGAGCTTGAGCTACCCACAAATTTATCCTTAGTTCATCTAGTATTCTATGTGTCCATGTTGAATAAATGCATGGATGATTCATCCGTTATAGTTCCTCTAGAAAGTACAGATATTTAGAATACCCCCTCATACGAAGAAATCCCAGTAGAGATTCTTGATCACCAGATCCGTAGACTAAGGAACAAAAAATTTCCCTTGGTCAAAGTTCTATGGTAAAATTAGTCCGTTGAAGGTGCTACATAGGAAGCAGAAGCAATCATGCGTACCAAGTATCCTCATCTCTTCGCCACAAACTCAGAGTCAGCCAAAGGTAATAGTCTTCCTTCATTCAGTTCTTTTCATGTCTAAGATTCAGCTATATAACTTTTTCATGGAAACCCATGCACTCGCAGATCAGTTCAGTAGCACATTACATTTTAGATTCATTCATACAATTTATTTCAGTTGTGCATGATTGCTTATAGCCTCAGATTCCTCAGTATTTTCAGCTTAACTAACCAGATTCAAGGATAAATGTTCCCAAGGAGGAGATATCATAATTCCCCATACTTTTCCTAGCTTAATTTTTCTCCTAGAATGTCAAGGATTATCTTTAAAAATGAATATCCTTTGTTACGTATAAAATTGAATAAGCTTTCCATCGATACCAATTTCTCCTAAATCCAATACTCGATTGAGAAGTTATGGCATTTTTAGTGTTGACAGTGTGCCATTCAAGCAATCACCGCGTTGCGGTGAAGGAAAAGTTCCCAATTGTTAAAATATAGTAGACCTCCGTAATTACCCCGCATCGTAAAGAAGCCTAATTTCTCAGTTGTCAATTTCCAGTAGGCCAATGTGATTGTACCACATTGAGTTGATGGCCTAAATGGCATTGCAAAGATGCACCGCGATAGCTCCGCGTTGCAGAGAAATTCTAGTTCCCAATCGTCCTATTTCCAGTGAGCCACCAAGATAGTGGCGCATCACGGTGGCATGTTAAATCGAAATTTTTGTTTCTTTTTTCAGTTCTGATTAAAGTTTTAAAAGGGGTACTTTGGTCAATTCCCAAGACCCCTATTCATCATAAATAAGGAATTTAGTATATTCAAAACACTTTATGCTTATTTTCATCCATCTCTCTCAAAGAAAAACCCTAGAGCTCCAAAGCTTATTCTTCAAGAAATCAAATTCCTCCATTGTTTCTCTAAGAAAGCTCCAAATTGAGGATTCCCAAGACAAGATAATCAAGAACTCATCTTCAAGAACTCAAAAAGGAATCAATAATTCAAGATTCTTCATCTAATCATCTACCAAGGTATGTAGGGTTTATGAACAGGATCCTCTTCTATGCTTATGCCCAAAATTAAGCTTTAATTATAAATTCATATACATGAGATTTGAATTAGGATTCATACCCATTATTTCTATTTGAACGATTATGAGTTTTGAGAGATTTTGTAGATGAATTGCATATTTATTGTTCATATTTTCATGCCTATTGCAGTAAATTCTAGATTTTAAGATAAATTTTCATTGTTTTTATTATCAAGCATGATTATTATGTTTTAACATGAACCTGATGCATGGGTAATCAAGCCCAAGTTTATATGTTGATTTTTAAGAAAGATGATACTTTAAGCATTCTATGATCAGATTATTTATGGATTTTCAATAAAGCTTTGATCTTTTGATCCTCAGATAAGATTTGGAATCTACTTTACAAATTTATCTTAGATTATAGAATTAAAATTAGCCTATTTATAGAATGACTCAGATAAAAGTATAATTGGTTTCGTAATAACCCTTATGCTAGTTTTTCAAGTGGATTTCCAACAAAGTGAGCATACAAATTTAAAAGGGAGGAGTATTTTGCATCGAGCAGGAAGTGTGGAATTAGCGTCCCCTGTCTTTCAGAGAACTACGTAGCCATCGTAGGTACAGATTATTAGATTATTCCCATTTCTATATGGATGACATTTACAGATGTGATCACTCATCTCAGGTTATACTTCTTGGCAAGAGTATGATATCTCTCCCCATCATGAGGTTTTCCCCATAAGAGAATAAGACGTTGGACTCCATGTTAGCTCACATAGTTTATGTCGGTTAGAAGAACCTTCCTACTATTTAAGTGAGCTCTTTTACACTTAGACAGTATGATTTATAAACAGGACATTAGTACAGCTTTCAAAACTAAATGTTATGACTCACTAGATTTATAAAGTATGATTTGCTTCTTATTATTTCAGTTTTTCAGTTTTCTTAGATATCCCAGCTTATGTGAGTCATTTACCTTTAGCATGTATTATTTTATAAATTATGATGATGATATGATGTTTTACTTATGCATTTCACCCCCATATATGCAGTACATCCTCAATGTACTGATCCATATACACGTCTATGTGCTACATTATCTCATAATGTAGGTTCAGGTGCTTAGTTTCAGCAGCATGAGTGATTTGGAGCTTCTCTATCTACATCCCAATAGTTGGTGAGTCCTTATAGTTTGGGGACTTAGTCATTCAGTTTATTTTCAATTTAGATCAGTTAGTATTCTTTTCAAGTAGTTCGAGTCAGCTGGGGGTTTGTCCCAGTGACTCTCTAGATATTAGTAGTAGAGGCTTGTCAGACTGCTAGTTTTGATTTAGATTATTCAGTATTGAGGTTTCAGACATTATTTTCAGATATTATATTCAGTTTATTTTCCACATATAGTATGACTTTTATGTCTATATTTTCCTTGTTATGATATTCAGACTTAGTAGAAGGCAGACAGGGTTAGCTTAAGGCTACTGGTAGTCTTGAGCATCGTGTGATGTCTCGAGTCTAGGTTTCGAGGCATTATAATCAGTCCTAAACTGGTGGGTGACATGTCATAACCTATGCTGGCTACATAGTTTTGGAACTTAGGAATTTCTTCTAAGGACCCAATCTTAACTGACGGGTGAGGCCTCATCCCTAGGCTCGCTCGGTGCTGAATCCTACTCCCAACTGAACTAACACTGATTACGTGACTGAGTTAGGATTAACTAAAGAGGGGATTGACTCAGATTACTAAAATGATCTAAGTTTGACTGATATAATAACGGACTAAGCTGATAATACTCATACGTGTCTGAAACTATTCTGAAACCACTGAGATTAAGTAAAGAACTAAATTTTGGGTATTCATAACCCCCAGGACTCGATAACACTAACAACAATAGGGACATATGAAAGCTTTGAGACTATGAAAGGAGATCATTGTTCACAATTATTCACTTAAGAATTTCATCAAACACATGGGGGTCAAGACTTTAACATGGGGATACTTCTAGACATAATGTGATAGCAGGATCACATGACAAAATCATAAAACTGAGGATTTACTTCCCAATTCTCATGAACATGACATGGAACCCATGATATTTAAAACATACTATAATGTATTCCACTTGAAAACAAATTCCAAAATCTTAACTTGTAAACATGTAATAAGTAGTTAGTGTTCAAAACCCAATCATTTAGGCATTTCATCTAACACTTGATATGCATAGGGTAAGCTAATCATGGGAATAGTTTAAAGCTTATAGTAATAGCATGATTTCACTTCTTAGATCACCAATTAGGGTTTAAATTCAACAAACAAAGCCATTCAACCATGTAAGGTTTAATATCACCAAAAATTTCATGGAAACATGATAAAAATATGAAATTCATGTAAGTTCATGGACATAATTCATAAAATATGTAATAAGGGTTGCTTTCAATGAAAAATTGACTGTAAACATCATGTATAATCAAAGTTCATAAAAGCTTCATGGAGATAAATTATTATAAACATGTAATTTCATGATTTAAAATATGAAATATGGATTCTTGGACTCCATGGGTGAAGAGGGCCCATGGATGAACATCTAAGATACCTTAGGGTTTTAATCTTGCAAAAGAATTGTAGTTCTTGATCGTTCTTGGGTGGAGAAGCTTAAATCCTTAAATTTTCTTAAGGAATTAATGGTTGACCTTGATGAATTTGGGTGGTGGCTAGGGTTTATTTTTAAGAGAAAATTGTGAAAATATTGAATATAATGCCTTAACTAATGATCACTCCCGTTTTTTAATTGAATAGGATGAAGGGAAAAGGAATTAAATGTCCTTGGAAAATTGAACTTGGAACTGGAAACTGAAAAATCCCAGTTTTGCATAATGGCACGATGCAGTACAATCGCGTCGGGCCACTATGAAAAGGACAACCCCCATTTTTTCCAATGCATCATGTCGAGCCACTAGAAATGGACAACTAGGAACTGGAACTTTGGCTCGATGCGGCGCCATCACGGTGCCCCACTGGAAATTGATAATTGTAAAAATTCCCCTTGGCGCAACTCGGTGCTTATCGTGGTGACACACTGAAAAAGTACAATCGTGAAATTGGCCATCATCGCGACGTGGCCTTATCGTGTTGGGCTACTATTTTTTATTAAAAGTGCCATAACTTCTCACCCGAGTATTGAATTTGGGAAAAATTGGTATTGCTGGAAAGCTAATTCAATGATATATCTGATGGGTGTCATGAGCTCATAACTTCTTCATAGAATAAATGATCTTATTATTTGAAGTTTAGTATAGCAATATTCTTCTCAAAAACTCAATCGGTAAGGAATATGTTAATTCTTCTAATAGTTGGGAGTTATTTGAGGCCTTAATGTACATAAACTTAGGCACAAGGCTATCAAAGCACTATGATTTATTCTGCATGAGCTTGAAACACGGTCCTAATATTGGTTTGGATTCTCGGGCTATTACACTATAAAGATTGCAATATGATGCTAGACAATGTGAAATGTACAAACAAATGTTAGTTAACATGAAATGTACTACATGCAACGTGACATTTCGGCATTATTTCAAAGTATTTTCCATACCTTTATCCATTATCATCCCTATTTCTAGTGTAACTATTAGAACTATCCCCATCCTCAGTCCATTAGTTTCCCTTTTCCTGGTGAACTTAAAACCTGGAGGATATCCAATCACTTTGTAACAACTTCCCTTGCTATAACTTTTAGGATAAAAAATTCACTCTGTAGATTTGGATTCCTTTTCATCCTCATAATTTTTGTTGTTGTTACTCATAGAGAAATTTTTCATAGCATGCATGCCCTAAGGATTCTCTTTCTTATTAGTGACTTATTTGATATGAACTTTGTGGAGAAATATTCAAGTGTGACCTTTGGCTCTCCTCCTATATAATTAAGAAATAAGCTTGATTCACTAAGGTGCTAGAGTCATCATTAGGATTTCACTCCTCGGCCGATTATACTTTTCAGTATTACCTTGTAGAAACTATGTATCAACTTTGTATTTGATATCTGTTATGTAATAATACCCTTGAGTCTTGACTTATCAGATGAACAAGTCAGTGGTGGTATGAGTGACTCATCTTCTTCCAAAGCTCACTCAAATATGAGAAATAGAATTAAATAGTAGAAGTATCTTGAATGAGGGTTGCAATATTTATCTTGTCAAATTGCTCTTTCAGATCCATCCACAACTTGTGTGCATTTAAAGAATACACAGTTCCATTCCATTTACAAGATCCTTTGAGATAATTTGTGACAAAATATTTTTATTGACTCGCTCCCACTGGCAAGCCATTTGGCCTTTATACATCTCCTTTTTCCACAAATCCAATTTTATTTTATTTTTCCTACCAATGTTATCATCATATATTTTCTCTAGAGAGTACAGTTTTCCATTCCGTACAACAAACACTTTCCCCAAATTGCCTCTTAGGATATCATAAACATGTAGGAGAATTGGATCAGATAAATTAAAGCTCAAAACAGCCTTTGAATTATGTTGAAGAGAGTTATTTTTATAGTCAATGATCCATTAATTATTGTTGTTGTTACTGCGACATTAGGATCGTTTAGCTATTAGTAGCTTGATCAGTTCATTAATTAGTTGATGAGCTATCAAAAAGCTTCTAGAATTATCTACTTTGAAGATATTTTCAATGTAGATATTTTTGTTACATCCTTGGAGTTTTGATGATCCACTAAGAACTTGATTGACGGCTTAAGCCAGTGCCTATAGGAACTGGTCCCATATGAAGTTCCTCTCAGAATGTGACATATTTACTAAAGTTGGAAATTGTACTTTTCTATAGAAAGTTGGTAGCACAACAGTAGAGTGGTTGAACCTCGACCAATGGGAGAAGTTTTAGGTTTTGTTGTCTCATATAAAAGGACCACTTACATAGAACAAAACCTAGTTTTTTTCAAAATTAAGATTTCTTATTCACAGCAAAATTTGTCTTTTTTAACACAGCTCACACATTATCAAGGGACCTGATCAAGTGCTCTTTTAGTCTTATAATGTCTTTCTCTCATATTGTAAATCTACTCCTGATATACAAAGGATATTAGATATTTTAGCTTATCCAAGTCTTACTTTGAGTCACATCGGTTATAGGTTATTGATCAAGCCATTTTTAAGTTGGTCAAGTTTAATTTACCATTTTGGTAGTGTTGAGTCTTGGGTAGCGTTATCTAGGATCATTTACTAGAGTTAGTCTGCTGAGGTGTGGTGGAGTTACTACACTAGTCTTTTAGTAGAGTTACTGCAATAGGTAGTTATTATAGGAGTTTGTAATTACTTAGTTTCTTGAATATTAGTGGAGCTTTGGGAAATATTGTGAGAAAGGTTGTGATTTTCCTCCCTTAATCAAGAAGGTTTCCAAGTAAACATTGTGTATTCTTTGCATTATCACATTATTTTTTTCTTGATACTGTTATTGTATTGCATCTGTTGGCGTAGGGACCTGGTCTTATTGTACTTGGTGAACTTACACATTTCATCAATTTTCCTGAACTCAACCTATAAAAGCTTGTGTATATTCTTCATTGTGTTTATTCATTCAAGCAATTATCAATAAAACTCCCTTACTACTTTTCTTCTTCTTCTTTCTCAAGCTCTATTATGGAGTTTTTGATTGTCTAGACTAGAATTTTCTCATGATATCAGAGCAGTCGATATTGACTCATCGATTGTTTAATAGAAACATTGTGGTTGAGTTTTAGATCTCTTCTAGGTGGTTAATTTCGTTTCAAGATTACACAATATTTCCCTTGAAAATCGATCAAAATGATCTCTTGTTCATTGATACTTGGGATGTTATTAAAATTGTGTTGATTCAAATTAAGTTCACTCGTCCTGAAAACTATAAGATGTGGAGTAGATCGATGAGGATCGCATTATTAGGAAAAACAAAAACATGGATTTGTATAGGAACATTTATAAGAGAATTGTACAAAGATTAATTTCTCGAACAGCGGGAAACATACAATGCAATTATATTATCATGGTTGATGAACACAATAGATGAAGGGCTTTATAGTGGGATTGTAGATTCTACTAATGCATTTGTAGTATGGAAGATCTGAAGAAAAATTGTGATAAGGTAAATCAAATATGAATCTATCAATTGCATTATAAAATCACCATTCTTTCATAAGGTATTGACTTTGTATCTCAGTATTTCACAAAATTGAAGACTTTGTAGAGTGAAATGATGTTGTTATACCATCACCTTGTTGTAATTGCTAAAATCATAGAATTATGCAGATCATTTATCCCATGTAAGGTTAATTCAATTTTTGATTAGCTTGAATAAGTCTTATGATAGGCATGAAGAGAAATTCAATTGAAATGAGCTACTCCATCTATAAATCAAGTATTCTCTTTGATAATTGAGGATGAAATATAGCATTCAACATGTGTGACCACCATGGTTAAGAAACCAAATCAAATTTCTATGAGTGTGAGTAGAAACCAAGGAAGAGAGTATTACAAAGAAAAGAAATATGAATTTTACTAAGGAAAATTGTTATAAGTTGATAGGCTATCCAATGGATTGGAATCAAAGAAAGAAACTTGACAATGGAAATGATAATTTTGGAGGTATGGATAATCACTCAAAACTCTAGTAATAATGTAGGACATGGATATGTTAATCATGGACATATTGCTTAGGGAGGAATTGGAGGTTACCTTACAACAAATAACATATCTGGTGGACCATATGATCACAATCAGGTAGAATCAACTAGTATGGTATCAACCAATCATAAAGGAAATAATACTACTTTGGTAAAGGGGTAAGCTTTTACTAAAGAGGAGTATAGATAGATACTAGACATGCTAAACAAGGATATGACGGAGACTAAGTAGGTTAATATATCATCTATAATGACTTGCTTAATCTCACATGTCCTTACATAAGATTAGATAGTAGATTCTTGTATTTCTTGCCATATAGCATCAAGTAGATGCAAGTTGAAGGATATTCATGGCTTGAACAAGTCACATTAAGATTAATTTCATTTACTATAACACCTCAAATTTTGGTCTTGGAAAATTTACTGACCTTTGAGCTCACTACTCAGACGATGACTCTCTTAACAAGATATTACGGGTCATATGACTCAAACCGTAGCCTGACCAAAGGAGGTTTCCTTTGTTTCTTCCATGATCACAACTAGACTCAAGAGTTTTAATGACTCTATATGAGTCATAAGGTACCAATTGTAGGGTGACTAGTATGATTACCCAAATATTCTGTCTGGATGATGACTTAGACCCTACGAGTCATAGGGTCTCCATTATGAGTCTTATGGTCCAAGTCATAATTTCAACATTGTAGACACCTCATATTTTTACCTAGGCTATGACTTATGGTGACAACTCATAGCCAGATGTCACGAGTCATGATGTGATCCATAGTCACTGATGGTAGTTTTTCCTATGTTTTAATTAAGGGCATCTTGGTCGCTTCTCCTTCCACCACTTGTAAACTACGACTTATAACCCTTTTTGGGACCTCATTCTCATCCAAAACATAATAAAATACTCTCTTAAAATCTCTTAAATACCTAAGTAAGAATACTTAGGGTTTCCAGTAAATTGGCACTATAACTTCTAAAGGGTGATACTTAAAGAATGAAAATTATATCCCAGACATGTGACTCTACCCTTAAACTTGTTTTACTTACAGTGTGAAAATTATCTTATTACTTATGTGGATTTGAACATGGGTTTTGATATGGGTTGAGGGTTTTGAAATAAATATTTCTTAAATTGATTTCTCATGATTTTATAAGCATTATCCATGCTCTATTTATGGTTTTGAACTCGCGGGGTACACAGGTGTAATACCCCATGATACTCTTAGCTCATTTCAGCTCTTAGTGCATGCTAAGGAGTCTAAAGCCTTGAAATTTCACTAAGTGTTAAGGACCTAGACTTTTCATGACCCCTAATCTTTGAGAATTTTTAGTTTGGCCTTTCTGATCTTAGAATGTTAATTTCTAAGTTGATTCATATTTAGGGTGGTCAAAGGTATGTCTCGAGGAAGATTTAGAACTTTTAGATGAGGTTTGACCGTGTTTGGATGTCCAAAACAGCTAGCATCATGATACGATTGCGCTGCGATGGGTAGTTGACCCAGGCTTGGGGTCGCGCCATGTTGGATTCTTGACCTAGCTAGGGTTCATGCCGTATTGGCTGCTTGACCCAGCCAGGGGTCACACCACATTAGTGGTCTCCTTCAGCTTTTTAAATCCTCATCATTAAGGGCATTTGGGTCAATTTCCCTCACCAAAAATCATCCATAACACAAAATTTAGGGTCCTTAGGATCATTATTTTCCCCTTGATTCACAAATACTCTCAAAAAAAGTCATTCCTCTCTCAAGAACAAACCCTAACCCCTTCAATAAAATTAAGGAATTCAAGCTCAAGCTTAAGAAAATCCTCAAAACTCTTCACTAAATAGTCAAGTGAGGTATATGAGATGTTCATCCATGGCCCCTTTCTACCCATGGAGTCCAAGATTCCATATTTATGTTTTAAATTATGAAATTATATGTTTATTATGAATTATCTCCATGAAGTTATATGAATTTTGATCATACATTATGTTTACAATTGTTTTTCGAGAGAATTAGCCGTTACACATTGGAATGGTGATATTTTCATGTTAAATCCTTGATTAATGGTTTTTAGTATTGAAACTATGTTATAAATACATGTTTTAAACCATTCCTATTCTTTAATTCATTACCCTTATATGTTTGATGAAATGATTAAGTGTTGAATTTGGAAGAATGAGTCCCTTTTATGGTTTCAAAGCTTTCATGTGTTCCTATTGTTATTTTGTTTAGTCTTGGAGGGTTATGAACACCCGTTACTTAGATGCTTACATAGTTTTTAGTATTATCAGAATAGTTTCAGTTAAACTATGAGCCTTGTCATTCAGTTAGTATCATGTTCATATATTGTCTTAGTTAAGCTCATTTTAGTCCAGTAATTAGTTTCTTTCAGCTGGAAGTAACACTTAGCACCAAGTGAACATAGGAACAACGTCTCCCCCATCAATTAGGCATGAGGCATTTGTCTCCCCCATCAATTAGGCATGAGATGTTGGTAGAAGTCTCTAAGTTCCAGACCTACGGCACCACTGTAGACTTTGAGGGGTCCCTGTTAATTAGGCATAACACCCTAGTCCTTTGGGACATCAGATTAGTGGATCCACATAGCTTAAGTTAGTACCCATGGCGCGGTACTAACACCCTTCCAACTGGGGTTACAAGTTGGACCCCAATAATAGATTTGGGACATGTCGGTTATAGCTAGCTCCCACAGTCACATTTCAATATTTAGTACAGAATTTAGTTCAGGTTTGCTTGACCATAGAATATAGTTTATCAATCATTCAATTAATAGTATTTTAGGATTTTAGTTCACAGACTACTTCAGTATCAGTTTATATTCTTGGTCATGCATTCTCAGATTATACAGCTCTCACGCATATTATGTATCAGTCATTATCTCATGTTACTCAGCCAATCATTATTTCATATATATTTAGTTATCTCATGCTTTTCAACCAGTCAGTATTTCATGTGCTTGAACCTATAAATTTTAGCCTAACCTCATCTCATATACCAGTACATTCAAAGTACATACTGCATACTTTTTTTGTGCTATGATGTCTTATATCATAGATTTGGATGCCCAATTTCCTGACGGCTCTTAGATAAGTATAGCACATTAGCAGCGTCAACAATGGTGAGTCCTCATCTTTCGAGGACAAATTTATATTCATTTAGTATTTCAGTCTTTATCTATTTGAGTCAGTTTGGAATTAGTTGGGGGTTTGTCCCATCAACTCCCCATTCAATCAGTTAGAGGCTTTTCATACGTTTAGACAGTTAGTCAGTTTATCAGTTATTTTATCAATCTTTTCAGTATGTTCTCAGATGCTTAAATTTGTGATTTAGTAATATTTTTAGTATTCTTAAACCTTATCTCTTTACTCAGTTGTTTCCATATATGTTGTTCATTATTAGTTTTGTAATGCCTCAAGTTAGTACCTCAAACACCTCACGGTGCTTACGACCCCGAAGGACCACAAGCTAACCCATGGCTGGTACCTGTTGTGAGCACTGAATAATAATACTAAAATAATACAGAACATAGACTGAAATTCCATAAGCTTCATAATCTGAATATTGATAATAATAACATCTACCAATAATATCGGAACACTGAATGTTGTCTGAACTAGTCTAGTCTGAAAAGCCATTAACTAAACTATTTAAATGTAGATTTGATGGGACAAAACCCCAACTAACTCTGAATACTAAAATACTAAAGCTACTGTAATGTTGAAATAAAAGAATATCCTTGATAGATGACGACTCACTACTGAATCTGTGAATGTTGGCTGAATCTGTCTAAGCACGGTCAGGAACCTGAGCATCCGAACTTGTGATATAAGACATCATAGATCAAAGAGAAAGTATGCGTTAGTACATGGATTGTACTGGTACGTTAGATGAGGTAAGGCTGAATACAAGGGTTCATATGCATGAACAATAACTGACTGAATGATATGGAATAACTGAGTATGAACACATGGATAACTGACACTATTGTAAGTACTAAGAATGCAATGTTGTACATTTATGTACGTATATACTATATCTGAGCTTTTACTGAAGCTGAGAACTAATTTCTTATACTGAGTAACTGATATCTGAGATTTCTAATAACTGAATTACTAATAACTAAGTGATTACATTTGATAGTCCTAATTCTTTAGAACTAAATGAGTTCTATACTGAGACTGAAACTGAAGCTGTGGGAGGTAATCATCTAACCGACATACCAAAAATAAGATAACTGGGGTCCAACCTGTAACCCAGTTGGAAGAGTGTGAGTACCGTGCCACGAGTAAAGACAAGCTGAAGAGTCACCCTCATCTGGAAGGTAATCTAATGAGAATAGTGGTACCCTCTACTGGCAGTTTAAAGCACATCATCAACCCTTAACTGGCAGGATGATGTCTCAACCTACGCTGGCTACGTAGTTCTGAAATACAAGGACTGCTTCTAAGTATCACACCCTCTGCTGGTAGGTGAGCCCCCATCGTTGGGTTCACTCGGTGCTGAATCCTACTCCCAACTGAATAGACCGTGGACTAATTTCTAAACTGTACTGGATTTGACTAAACTGTTACAGATCGTGTTGGCTGACTGAACTGGACTGAGTTCTATAACTGACTGAGTACTACTATTTTATGGCATGACTAAAAATATTATGTTAATAATGTAGCTCTAGGTAAACAGCTAGATTGTCGGGTATTAATACCCTCAGGACTTGATAGGATGAAAAGTAAATCATAGCATGATCTTGAAAAGCATAACAAGGTCGACTTGTTCATAATTCATTCATACAGATATTTTATCAAATACTTGTTGGGCATAAGCTTGTACATATGCAAGCATGTCATGATTTCACCATTTAATTTGCATGGAAATTCCATCAAACTCATGGGGAGCACAACTTAATGCATATAATTATGGACAACATGTAAACATTATAACTACAACACCCAAACTTTCTAATTCAAGGATTATAACATAGGAATTACACAATTCAATATACATGCTATTTAAATTTCATGGAATCTACAATTAATCATGGATTGAAACTCAATTAATGTCATGAACACGAATTCAATCCAATTTCAAGCATGTAAGTCATGAATCAATAATCTTGTAGTTTTAAAAATGGATTCTTGGACTCTATGGGTGAAAGGAACCCATAGATGAATACCTAACATACCTGGGTATTTTAATTCTTGAAGCTCTCAGTGATTTTCATAAGGATTGCTCTTGATTTCTTGAAGTTAGGGTTTTCTATTAAGGAGAGAATGCTTTTTGATTTGAGGAAAATTGATTAAAGAATGACTTAATAACATTTTTAGGGGTTAAATCTCATTTCTGGACTGATTAAATTTATGGGAAAAGACTTATTTTCCCCTGGACGACACTTTTAATTTTCATCAAGATTTTCTAATTTGGGCCTTTGGCACGACGCGGTGCTATCGCGCTGTGTCACTGGAAATTGACAATTGCAACCTGGGAGCTTAACGCGATGTGGTCCAATTACGGTACCCCTACTATATGCTAGTTTAACCCATGGTGTGAAGCACCATGATTGCGGAGTCACACTGGAAAGTGATAATTGGGAAAATGGGTAGTGGAGCGATACAGTGGGGTCGCGGTCTCTCACTGGAAAATGACAATTGTCATTTGTGCCCTCTCCGTGATGTGATGATTTACCAGGTGGTACACTATTTTATAAAAATGGCTATAACTCTTCACCCGGGTATCGGATTTGGGCGGATTTTATATCGTTGGAAATCTGACTGAATTTCCTACGTAATGGTAAGCTCCAAGCTAAAAAATAATAAGTATGTTTAGAATTTTATATATAAATACTCATGTACTTAGAGTTAAATTAAGCTAGGGAAATACGGGGTATTATAATATTTCCCCTTGGGAACATTCATCCTCAAATGAGATTAATTAAGTTGGGAAACACTGATAGACTGATCTTATGCACTGAACATGAACAACTAAAACATGATTACATGACTGGAATTACTGATAAACTGACTTTTCATACTGAACATACATATCTGATGCATAAGTATATGAATGAACTGATTCATGAATGCATGATTGAATATGCAACAGTAATGAATACCAGTTTGTAGATGTAAATAATTAGGGAACTGAGCAAAGCTAAGAAAGACTGTTACCTTAAGCTGAATTTGAGTTTGAGGAGAAAAGGTGAGGATACTTGGTCTGTATATCTGCTTCTTCTTCCCAAGTAGCTCCCTCAACAGACTGATTTTGCCAAATAACTTAGACCAAGGGAACTTATTTTCTCCTCAGTCTGCAAATTTGATGATCGAGGATTTGGACTAGGACCTCTTTGAAAGAGAGATCATTCTGAATGTACACGCCCTCTAAGGGAACTATGATTTCTGGGTCACTAATGCCTTTCTTTAGCATGGAGATTTTGAAAACTAGGTGCGCTGAGGCTAGATTTGAAGGCAACTCAAGATCGTAAGCTACCTTTTTTAAACGGCTGAGAATTCTGTAAGGATCGACATATTAGGGACTGAGTTTTCCCTTCTTGCTGAACCTATTCACCACCTTCATAGGAGATATTTTAAAGAACACAAAAGCACCGATCTCAAACTCGAGATCTTTTCTTCTTACATCTGAATACAATTTTTGCCAGCTCTGGGTGACCCTAATCCTTTCTCTAATCAACTGAACCTTCTCTAAGGCATCAAACACTAAGTCAGGCTTACAACTGCAGCCTTGCTTGCCTCAAACCAACCAATTGGAGATCTACATCTCCTACCATAAAGATTCTCAAATAAACCCATCTGAATACTAGAATGATAGTTGTTATTATATGTGAATTCAATCAAAGGAAAGTGGTCATTCTAACTACCCTTAAAATCAACAACGTATGATCTTAATATATCGTCTAGATTTTGAATAGTCCTTTCTGCTTGACCATCTGTCTGAGGGTGAAAAGTTGTACTGAGGTGAACTTAGGTACCAAGACCCTTTTGGAATGCTTTTCAGAAGTGAGAGCTAAGTTGGGTACCTCTATCTGAGATAATAGATACTGGGACTCTATGCAACCTAACCAACTCTTTGATATAGAGTTTGGCATATTCCTTGGCTAAATAAAAAGTATAAACTGGTAAGAAATAAGTGTATTTGGTTATCCTATCTATGATAACCCAAATTGAATCATTTAATGACTAGTACGAGGCAAACCCATCACAAAGTCTATATTTACTTCTTACCATTTCCATGTGGGAATACTGAACTCCTGTATGGACCCACTAGGCTTCTGGTGCTCAATCTTAACCTCCTGACATGTAGAGCACTTAGCTATAAATTCTGCAATATCCCTCTTCATCCCACTCCACCAATAGATCTCCCATAAATTGTGGTACATCATAGTGGCCCCTGGATGAATAAAGTAACGCGCACCATGCACTTCTGCAAGAATTCATTGCCTTAAGTCATCTATACCTGGCACGCATAGTTGACCCTGGAAACGCAGCATACCGTCTCCCCCTTAGGAGAAAACCTCTACTTTCTGATCTCTGACTGACTCCTTCAGCTTTACTAGACAGGGATCTCTGTCTTGATTTTCCTTCACTTTGAAAACCAAAGATGATTCTGAACTATTTTGCACCCACACATTGTCCTCTGCTGAATTAACTAAGCAGACACCTAGTCGGGCAAGCTAATGAACTTCCTAAGCTAACTTTTTCTTACCACTCTCAATACGAGCAACACTACCTATAGACAACATACTGAAAGCATCAGCCACTACATTGGCCTTGCTCAAATAGTACAGAATACTCATGTCATAATCTTTCAAAAACTCTAACCACCTTCTCTGATGAAATTCAAATCTTTCTAAGAGAACGCATACTGTAAGATTTTATGATCTATGAACACATCAATATATACCTTGTACAAATAGTGCCTCCAGATCTTTAAGGCAAAACACTATAGCTGCTAGCTCAAGATCATGGGTAGGGTAATTCTTATCATGGGGATTAAGCTGTCTAGAGGCATAGGCTATGACCTTACCTCTCTGCATAAGGACACAATCCAAACCTACTCTAGATATATCACAGTTCACAACAAACTCATTTGAATCATCTGGTAATGTCAAAACTAGGGTTGAGGTGAGTCAAGTCTTCAACTCCTAAAAAGTTTTCTCACAGGAATCTAACCACTGAAACTTGACTTTCTTCTGAGTCAATCTGAAAATGAGGGATGCAATAGAAGAAAACCCTTCAACAAACTGATGGCAATAGCTAGCTAAATCCAAGAAACTCCTGATATCTATCAGAGAAATAGGTCTAGGACAATTTCTTAGTGCCTCAGTCTTTTAAGGATCAATCCTAATGCCATCACCAAAAATAATATGACTAAGAAATGCTACTGACCTTAGCCAAAATTTGCACGTATTGAATTTGGTGAACAACTGATAAGTTCTGAGAGTTTTAAGTATGATTTTGAGGTGATCTGCATGATCATTCTTGCTACGACAGTAAACAATAATGTCATCGATGAAGACTATAATGAAAATTTCCAATTACTTCTTGAACATCCAATTTATTAAGTCCATGAAGGCTGATAGGGCATTTTTAAGACAAAGGACATGACTAGGAATTCAAAGTGACCATACCATGTTCGAAAAGCTATTTTTTGAATGTCACATTCTCTGACTCTGAGCTGATGGTAGCCTGATCTGAGATCTATTTTAGAAAAGTAACTAGAGCCCTGAAGTTTATCAACTAAGTCATCGATTCTAGGAAGTGGATATTTATTCTTGACTATGGGATTGTTCATCTAATGATAGTTTATACATATTCAGAGAGAACTATCTTTCTTATGCACGAATAAGACTGGTGCGCCCTATGGGGAAACATTGGGTCTGATGAACCCCTTATCTAAAAGGTCCTTTAAATATTCGTTCATCTCTTTGAGTTTAGCTGGAGCCATTCTGTATGGCGAAATAAAAATAGGCTGAGTATCTGGAAGTAGGTCTATTCCGAAGTTAATTTCCCTTTCAAGAGAAACTCCAGGAAGATCTTTGGGAAACACATCTGAGAATTCATTTACTACTGGAACTGACTCAAAACTAGGAGTCTCTGAACTAGAGTCCTTGACTCATACTAGATGATAGGCACATCCCTTGGATATCATTATTCTCGCTCTAAGGTATGAAATCAACTTACCCTTAAGCGTTGTGGTTCTACCCTCTATTCAAGGATTGGTTCATTTGGAAATTAACAATGAAAAATTCTATTTCTACAATCAACTGAGGCATAGCATAAATGGAGCCAATCCATGCTGAGAATGATGTCAAAATCCATCATCTCTAACTCTACTAAGTCTGTTGAAGTGACTTTCTAAGATATCATAATCGGACAGTTCCTATATACCCTCCGGGCTATGATAGACTAACCCACTAGAGTTGAGACTGAGAAAGGTTCTGTTAAGTTTTCTAGTTTGACCTTAAAGTTGACTGCTATAGAAAGAGTTATAAAAGATAGAGAAGCTCCTAGATCTAATAAGGCATAAATATGTAAATGGAAGATCTTTAAAATACCAGTGACCACATCCAGAGAACTTTCCTAATCTTTTCTAGACTGAAGTGCATAAAGTCTATTTGGGCGTTGCCCACTGGTGACACCGAAAGTGGCACCCTGCTAATTTAGGTGACTGGACTGAGCTGAGGAATGATTATACTAACCCTGAGAACCTAACTGAGGAAAATCTTTAATTCTATGGCCTGGATTGATACACCTGAAACAAACATCACTGCCAGCTCTGCAGACACCCTGAATGTTTCTTTCATATTTCTAGCAAAGAGGATTTGTTTCAGCACTGCTGATACTACCCTAAAATTTAAAGCTTGGCACCCTATCTTTTTTACTATTTTCGAACTTGGGGACTGGATCAATGGCTGAGGACAAAGCTGGAACTGAAGACTTTGGACAGAACTTAGAACGGTTACAGCCTTCTGACTAAGGTTGAGTGAAATAAAGCTACCTGTTCTAGCCCTCTTGTTCTCTCTCTTCTTATTATTATCCTCTTTGATATATTGAGCATGAAACATAAGCATAGATATGTTTATCTTCTTAATTAATATCACAGTTCTACATTCCTTAACCACACTTTCTAACACCCCAGACATGAACTTGCTCATTTTAGACCTATTATCTGCTACTACATAGGGAGCATATCTTGCTAACTAGGTAAACTTAAGGGAATACTCTTTCACACTTATGTTGCCTTGCCTAATATTGATAAACTCTAACACCTTGGCTTCTGTTAGCTCTAAGGGAAAAAATTAATCTAGAAAGGCAGTAGCAAACTTTTCCCATTCTATAGACTCTAAATCTGTGCCCCTGTCTATCTTCCACTGCTTAAACCACGTATAAGATATTATAGCTGATAGGAAGCTAACTAAGCACTCTCACTGAAAGTAACTCCCATAATATTTGTAACTTTCTGAACCTATTCAAGGAACTCCTGTGGATTCTCTTTAGGCTTAGATCTTGAGAATAGGGGAGGATACATTTGCGTGAAGTCCTGAACCCAGACTACAGTAGTATTGGCCACTAGGTTGGCCTAAATAGTAGTTGGTCATTCATTTGGAGCTACTATGGAATTTTCTAGAGTGGTGAACGCAGCTTTGAATTCTACATGAGAGACATGCTCATCCAGAGGATCCACTTGAATGGGTTGGGGTGCTGACTGGTTTCCTTTTATTCTTCCATTGTTCCTTTTGGGAGACATGTTTTATTAATGAAAGGAAGAAAAGGATTAGAATAAGATTTTAACTTGAGCTCATGCTCACTCACACGACATGAATACTAAAAGAAGGGAAATTTTTCCAAAAAGCGTCTCATAGCTTTTTGCCCATAAGTGTGGCATGCTACACACCCATGCACAAGACTCTACTTGGCACAGCTTTTCAAACTCCCTAGGACTCTGTTAAATCTTAGGCTCTAATACCAAGTTTGTAACACCTCGAGTCAGCACCCCAAATGCCACACAGTGCTTACAACCCTGAAGGACCACAAGCTAACCTATGACTGGTACCTACTGTAAGCACTGAATAATAATACTGAAATAATGCAAAACATAGACTGAAATGTCATAAGGTTCATAATCTGAATACTGATAATAATAATGTCTAACAATAATATCTAAAAATTAAATGTTGTCTGAACTAGTCTAGTCTGAAAAGCCTCTAACTGAACTATCTGGAAGTGGAGTTGATAGGAAAAGACCCCAACTAACTTCGACTACTAAAATATTGAAACTAATGTAATACTGAAATAAAAGCATATCCTCAATAGATGAGGACTCACTACTGAATCTACGATTGCTGACTGAATTTGTCTAAGCGTGATCAGGAACCTGAGCATTCGATCCTATGATATGAGACATCATAGCACAAAAAGAAAGTATGCATCAGTACGTGGAATATACTGGTATGCTAGATGAGGTAAGGCTAAATGCTAGGGTTCATATGCATAAATAATAACTGAATTATATGGAATAAATAAGTATGAACACATGGATAACTAACATAGTTTTAAGTATGAAGAATGCAATATAGTTTATTTATTAAAATCTGAGCTTTTACTGAAGCTGAGAACTAATTTTTTTACTGAGTAACTGATATCTGAGATTGCTAATAACTGAATTACTGATAATTGAGTAAGTGTGTCTCACCTCCTGATTCTGTAGAACTAATTGAGTTCTATACTGAGACTAAAACTGAGATTATGGAAGGTAATCATCTAACCAACATGGCCCAAATAAGATAACTAGGGTCCAACCTATAACCCCAGATGAAGGGTGATGTGTGAGCAAAAGCTAACATATTTAATGCTTTTTAGCATAAAATAATTATGAATTCTGAAGCAACTCTTATTGTTTTGATGTGTTTGCTCATAATATTGTAGTAAAAGGCTAAAGGTATGGAAATAAACGACAATGGAGCAAAAGAGTTGAAAATCTGAGCAAAAGAGAAGAAAACATGGCTGACGACATCCGTGATAAGTCATCAGCCTTGTGATAGCCTATCAAAAGCAGCGTCAGCCTTAACTAGGGAATTAGAGCTGAGAAATAGTTCTAATGACGTCTGTTATGTGGCGTCAAGTAGGTGATAATGCGTCAAGAATGGCACTAGCCTTAAGAAGAAAATCAGCAATTGGAGAAGACATATGATGATGTTGGTGATGCACCGTCAGATCCTTGATGTGGAATCAGAGTCATCGTCAGCCTAAGGCAGATAATTGAAGAAACTGGAGAAAGTCTGATGCCATCCGTGATAGGGCATCAGACATTTGATGCGGCTTCAGCTTTGGCATCACCTAATCCGAGAATTAATTAAATTTGCTATTTTATTTCCTTAATTAGTCTTTAGTATAAATAGCATCTTTTAGGGTTTATTCCTGGAGTTCTCTTTTTTTAGTTTTGGAGAGTTTTATTTTCTTCAACACTTATCAACTATTTGAGGATTCCTATTTTTGGGATTAAATTGAAGAAACTACTTGTAGCTTTTCATTCGTTTGTAGGTTTTTCCTTATTATCATGAATTCAACTTTGTATTTTGTTCATCAAATCATGAGCGGCTAATTCCATTAGCCGGAGTTATGAGATCCATGGACTAGGGTTTGATAGGTTACTAGGTATTTAATGGATTTAAAGAGTAGTAGGACATCTTAAAATTTTGTTGTTTTAACTGAAATCTACTGGTTGCAACCATTAAATTATGCCTTAGGTTTTATTTGCTTCTAACGGAGAAATAGACTAGCGGTCGAGAATTATCAACAGGGACTCGAAAGCTACCAACCTTCTGTTTAATGATAAATGTCGTAACAGGATTGATCTACCTGAAATAAAATCCTATTGGATATAGATAAGTTATCTAAGTTCGAGAGAATTAGATAATAAATTATCTGGTGAGGTTGAGAGATAAGTCAGATAGTATCGTCGTCATTCTGATGTTTCTACTTACTTAAAGAATCCCAAGTATTACCTAGTATCTGTCAATTCCCAAAAACCATGGTGAACATAACTCTGGTTTCCCATTTAGACTGATTTCAAACACTAAAATATTAAAAGTGATAATTAACTCTCTCTGAACCTTAAACCCCCATTTCTGGAAGCATTAAACTACCAGTAAAGTATTTTGTAAACAAATTAAAGTTCACACCATATTCCCTATGGGATTCGACCCAACCTAGCTGGGTTTTATATTGACAACGATCACTTACACCCATTAAAGAGTGTAATTTGAGCATTACCAAAAATGGCGCCGTTGTCGGGGAATACGATTGTAGACTAAAAGTTTGTGTGCAAAAATTTACTGATAGTTAAGTTTTCTAGATTTATGTTCGATTATTGTTTTTGTTTATTTGTAGGATCTTCATAGGTTATGCCAAGCACTACTCAATATTGAACCCCACTATATAAGAAGAATAGCAAAACAACCGCTGTGATATGAGGCTGATGAAGATGATGAAGGAATGGATGGAGATGGTGCAACAGGTGCTATAATTCCTCCACCGTTGGCACCAGGTGCAAAATTCAGCATAACAAGTACCATGATCCAACTCCTGAATCTGAAGGGGTTATTTGGAGGCTTTCCTGGTGATGATCCAAACATGTATTTGGTGAACTTCATCACCATTTGCAAATCCTTTGACAATCCAGGAGTGAGCCAGAATGCGATCAGGTTGAGGTTTTTTCATTGTTTCTATATGGAGAGGCAACAATGTGGTTGAATGAACTGACCCCTGACTCTATAACCAACTAGAGGCAGTTTAGATAATCTTTCCTAGAAGGGGTCTTTCCGCCTTCCAGGAGGGTACAGTTGAGGGATAAGATCAACAATTTTCTACAACTCCCGAATGAGGCTTTACATGAAACTTGGGAGAGCTTCAAGAAGAAGCTAACATAGTCTCCTAATTATAGCATGATGGACATACATTTGATGGAGACCTTGTACATAGCTTTTAACTCTGTCACAAATCCAATAGTAGATAACGTTGTTGGTACGTCATTTATTGCTCTTTCATTTAAAGATGTTGCTGATATACTGAATAGGATGACAAACTAAGTAGTGCTTGGTACACCAGTGATTCTGTGGTGGAAAGTACAACTATTCCTATTGGAATTAATGATGAATAGCGTAGAAGAGATGAGGATAAGGATCAAGATATGGCCCGTCTAAAGACTCAAATGGACCTGCTCACCAAGCACTTATTGTTAGGAAAAATAGAAAAGGTAAAGGCTGTAATGATTCAAGACCAGGTTGATATATAGCTTGAAGAATAAGCCTACTATGTTACTAATTATGGAGTTTTCCAAGGCAATATCCAAGGGAATCAAGGTCAAAACGGGTATGACAATCCTAATCACAGAGAAGTGGATTGTATGTTCGTGATGGAAATCAAGAAGCTGCTACAACTAGCTCAAAAAAGTGGACTATGGAGGATATGATAGAAGAACTGTTGAAAGGAGTAGAGGCTACCAACGCAGGAGTAACTAGTATGAGAAGTGAATTTTCCACTATAAGTTAGTTGGCTAGTTCACATTCAACTTCTATCCAGCAATTAGAGCAATAGATAAGTCAATTTTCCTCAATACTGAACCAGGGAAGAAGTGGTACTTTACTTGACCAAACGGTACAGGATTAGAAGATTGACTATTCATGCCAAGCGATTACCACTAGGAGTGGTAAGATTTTATCTGGCCCTTCTATAGGCAAATCTTTGAACGATGAGGAAGTTACAGAGGAACCAGCAAAAAAACACCCAGAGGAGTCTGAGAAGCCGAATAGCTCTATTGATATATCATATAAGAAGAAGGAAGAGGAAGTGGTATTGAAACCCATCCCAAGGCCACCACCTCCCTTTCCTCAATGATTAAGAAAGAAACCGGATGATGGAAAATTCAGCAAGTTCCTGGTAATGCTCAAGTAATTAACGATAAATATGCCTTTGATTGAAGCACTTGAGCTAATACTAGGATATGTAAAATTCATAAAAGACCTTGTTACCAAGAAATGAGCAGTGAGTTACGAACTGGAAGCATACCTCTACCTTTGCAGCTCTATTTCCATAAGTACCTTGATGCAGAAGAAGTCGAATCTAGGTGCAGTCACTATTCCCTACACAATTGGAACCATGGAATTTACTAAAGCACTGTGTGATTTGGGAGCATGTGTTAACCTGATGCCATTGACTATTTATAAAAAGTTGGGTCTGGGGAATCCCACACCTACCAACATGAGACTGGTAAAGGCCGACAGGTCAGTAAAATAACCTATTGGCATTTTGTATGATGTATTGGTAAAGGTCTCAAATTTCATATTTCCCATAGGCTTCGTTATTCTAGATTGAGAGGTGGATTTTGAGGTGCCCATAATCTTGGGTCGACCTTTCCTCGTAACTAGAAGTGTGTTGATCGATTTGAGAGAGAATGACCTCTTATTCAGGGTAAACGATAAAGTGGTACGGTTTGACGTGGGCAAATCAATGAAACAGCATGAGGAAATAAATGTGTTCTTAGTAGTTGATGTGTATTTTGAGGACAAACAGGATGTGCTCAAAACTGAATAGCTTGTAATCGAGCCCTTAGCCGCGGTTGTGATGAACTATGATAGTGAAGGCATTAAGGAGTATGAAGAGATAGTTTATGCCCTGACTGGCCTGGGCTCGTATTCTTATGCTCCTAAAAAGATGGAACTTGACCTGGCTAATCGACCAACACCACCAGCTAAGCCATCTATTGAAGAACCTCCAGTGTTGGAATTAAAGGAGCTTCCTAGTCACTTACGATATGTGTTTCTGGGGAAAGAAAGCACACTACATGTTATTATTGTAGCTGATTTAGAAGAACAACAGGTAAATGTGCTTATTTCAGTACTTCAGAGTCACAAGAGATCAATCGGATAGACCATCGCAAATATTATTGGCATTCCCCCTGGCATCTATACGCACAAAATCCAACTAGAAGAAGATTGTACTCCTACTATTAAGCATCAGCACTGTCTTAACCCATTAATGCAGGAGGTGGTTAAAAAGGAGATTATTAAGTGGTTGGATGCAGGAGTAGCGTACCCTATTTCTGACAGTAGATGGGTAAGTTTAGTTCAATGCATGCCTAAGAAAGGGGGTATGATAATGATTTCTAATAAAAAGAATGAACTAATTCCACTCAGACTAGTAACTGGGTGGAGAGTTTGCATAGATTACTGTAAGTTAAACTTTTGGACTCTAAAGGACCACTTCCCAATGCCCTTTATGGATCAAATGCTTGATCGATTAGCTGGTAGAGGGTGGTATTGCTTCTTGGATGGTTATTTTAGATATAACCAAATCTTCCTTGCTCCAGAAGATCAAGAGAAAATGATATTTTCATGACCATATAGCATATTTGTATTTAAGAGAATGCCATTTGGGCTATGTAATGCACCTGCTACTTTTCAGCGGTGCATGATGTCTATCTTCTCTGACATGGTGGAAGATACGACAGAGGTATTCATGGATAATTTCTCTATGGTAGGTGATTTATTTGAAATGTGTCTGAAAAATATGAATGTGACCTTGCAAAGATGCATTGAATTTAATCTAGTGGTTATCTGGGAAAAATGTCATTTTATGGTAAAGACGGGTATCGTGCTTGGCCACAAAATTTCCAAAAAAGGGATTGATGTTGATCGAACAAAGGTGGAAGTTATCTAGAAATTACCGCCTCCCATTTTAGTAAAAGGAGTGTGTAGTTTCCTTAGTCATGCAAGATTTTATCGAAGATTCATAAAAGACTTCTCAAAAGTTGCAAATCCACTTTGCAAACTATTGGAGAAAGAAGTGAAATTTCTCTTTGATGTCTAATGATTGAAGTCATTTAAGTACCTTAAAAAGAATCTTATTGAGGCCCCTATTTTTATTGCACCTGACTGAGAAAAACCATTTAAAATAATGTGTGATGCAAGCGGTGTTGCGCTGGGAGCTGTATTGTGACAAAAGAGGGATAAATTGTTTCACCCGATCTATTATGCCAGCAAAGCGTTGAATTAAGCACAAAAGAATTACACAGTAACTGAATAGGAATTGCTAGCTGTGGTGTATGCTTTTGAGAAATTCAGATCTTATCTACTTGGGACTAAAGTGGTAGTCCATACTGACCATGCTTCCTTGCACTACTTGATGGCCAAGAAAGATGCTAAACCAAGGCTTATCAGATGGGTATTGCTACTGCAAGAGTTTGATTTCGAAGTCAAAGATAGGAAAGGTTGTGAAAACTAGGTTGCAGAGGAAAGGTTGTGAAAACTAGGTTGCAAATTATTTATCTAGAATGGAAGGTATACGGGAAGCTAATGATGCAACAAAGATAAATGATGCATTTCCTTATAAGGAGATCCTAGCAACTGTTGTGGAAATATTGCCTTGGTACGCGGATTATGCAAACTATGTTGTGAGTGAGATCCTTCCAGAAAATCTTTCATTCCACTAAAGGAAGAAGTTCTTGCATGATGTAACACACTACTTCTGGGATGATCCTTATATTTTTAGGCGATGTGTAGAGAATATCATATGGAGATACGTGCCTAAAGTATATGTACTGTGCATACTGGAAGCATGTCATGCTTCCCCAGTTGGGGGTCACCATGCAGGTGACCGAACGGCCAGGAAGGTGTTGCAGAGTGGTTATTATTGGTCAACATTGTTTAAAGATGCCCACGAGTTTGTGCAAAAATGTGACCAATGTCAGAGGAAGGGGTCAATATCTAAAAGGCATGAAATGACCTTAACTAAGATGCTTGAAGTGGAATTATTTGATGTTTGGGGCATTGACTTCATGGGTCCATTTGTAAGTTCTTACGGAATAAAGTATATTCTGGTTGCTGTTGACTATGTTTCTAAATGGGTCGAAGCTATTGCTTTGGCTGACAAAGAGGGAAAGAGATTCATTTCTTTTCTCAAAAAGAATATATTCTCTCACTTTGGAGTACCACGCACTATCATAAGCGATAGAGGATCTCACTTTTGCAACAAACTATTTCAAGTAGCTTTGGCAAAATATGGAGTGAAACAACATAGAGTGGCTACTCTGTACCACCCGCAAACTAGTGGGCAAGTGGAAGTGTAGAATCGTGAAGTTAAGTCCATCTTATCCAAGACGGTGAATGCTAGCCGAAAAAATTGGTCGTGAAAACTTGATGATGCCTTGTGGGCATACCGAACTTCTTTTAAGACACCTATTGGCATGTCACTATTTCAGCTGGTCTATGGAAAAGTATACCATTTGCTAATAGAGCTAGAACATAAGACTTTATAGGCACTCAAGAGGTTGAATTTGAATTGGAAGAAAGCAGCAGAGATGAGGCTCGAGCAACTGAATAAGATGGATGAATTCTATCTCAGGGCATATGAACGAGCAAATTTGAATAAAGAAAAGATGAAAAAGTACCATGACTGGAAAATAGAGAAACGAGAGTTCAAAAAAGGGGACTTAGTGCTTCTGTTTAATTCCAGACTCAAATTGTTCCCAGGGAAGCTGAAATCTAAGTGGTCAAGCCCTTTTAAGGTAAATCAAGTCCATTCATCTGGGGTAGTGGATCTTAAAAATAAAGATGGCAGTACATTCAAGGTAAATGGGCAATGGGTCAATCTTTACATTAGCCCAGAAGAATCAGTGAAAAACATCACCATTATCTGTCTTGATGAAGTCTAAAGTAATCAAGACTCCTGAATCATTCCGCGATTTTAAATCAAGCGTTGCATGGGAGGCAACCCATGATCCCTGAGAACAACCCAGCCCAGGTATACCTTAACTCTTAATCTAGTTTTTACTTTAGTTCAAAGTTTAGGATAGCTAGTATTCTGCTGTTGTAACATAGTTTTTAGTAAAAAAAAAAGGGCACAAAAGGCAGTGACATGTCTGGCTTAACGTTTAACCAGCCTTTCAATGTCTTTCTTGATAAACTATATGGATTATAGTTACTTATGATCATTGTGAATCTTGTTATGGTATTAAGTTTTAGTTGATTAATAACCACTGCTGAACAATTTCATGAACCAGATAGGTAGTAGCTAGTGATATTTTTATGTGCCTTGTGTGTGTGAGATCTCTATTGAGTTCCCTTTGTACTGTCGAATCCAGAACTTTCCTAATTCATCTTACCTTAGTTGAAAGATAGGGGTTAGGAAAGGATCATAGGCCATTTTTGAATTGAGTCATCTTTTAACCTAAAATGACCTTCCCTGTGTACATGTGACCACTTGATCCCTGTTTTGAGCCTAAATTAACCATTTCTTTCTATAATACCTATCACCTTCCCTTTTAGATCATAATGAACCTATTTTGGCCTTGGTCCTTCTTGGACACTGTGCACCTTGACTTAGGCAAATAGCCTAAGTTGAGGGTGGCTATCATAGGGATGCATGATGTAAATTGGGTATGAAGAAAGGTAGAGTAAATGAAAAAGAATAAGTGAAAAAGAAATAGAAAGTTTGGTGTTGGTGAAAAAGAGCAAGAAAAGAAATTTGTTTGAATAGGAAGAAAGAACCACCCATTCTGAATGTGTGATCAAGAACAGAGAAAAAGAAGAGAAAACAAAAAGAGAGAAAAAGAAGTAAATAAGTGGACCCCACAAGTTAAAGTAGTGCCAAGGAGGTTAGTCACTCTGAATGCCGTATAATATCATACCATCCCTTAGCCTATGTTACAAGCCTAAGAAAGACCTATAGTGATCCTGGCTTACCTATCTAGATGCTTTGGTAATGAAGATAAAGGCAAGCATATGATATTTGGCATACATTGGTTGGAACTTCATTCTGAGAGTGAGTGTTTTTGTGATGACCCCCATGTTGATACTTTGATTTCTATTGTGAGAGAAAAAGGGGGAATTCTTTATTGTGAGGGTACACTAATATGTTGCTAAGTGACTTACTTTTTTGGGTAGTGTCATATTGATATAAGCATAATTGTTGGTACTTAGTTGATGCCATGGCTGGAATCCCTTGTGTTACATTGCTGCTTTTCAATAAGATACACAGTAGTTTAAATTGGTTGACCTTGGAGGCGGTAACTGAGTTTTGAGCTAAAATGGTTGTCAACTGCAGAATGTTCTTTGTATTCTCTTAGTTAGTTTGTTGCTTAAGGACAAGCAATTATTTTAAGTTGAGGGTGTTGATGTGTGAGCAAAAGCTAACATATTTAATGCTTTTTATCTTAAAATAATTGTGAATTCTGAAGCAACTCTTGTCGTTTTGATGTGTTTGCTCATGATATTGCAGTAAAAGGCTGAAGGAATGGAAATAAACGACAATGGAGCAAAAGAGTTAAAAATCTAAGCAAAAGAGAGAAAACATGGCTGATGACATCCGTGATAAGTCGTTAGCCTTGTGATAGCCTATCAGAAGCAGCGTCATCCTTAACCAGGGAATTGGAGCTGAGAAGCAGTTCTGATGACATCAGTGACGTGACGTCAAGTGGGTGATAAGGAATCAAGAATGGCGTCAGCCTTAAGAAGAAAATCAGCCATAGGAGAAGACATCTAACGACATTGGTGATACGTCGTCAGATCTTTGACATAACGTCAGAGTCATCGTTAGACTAAGGCAAAGAATTAAAGAAACTAGAGCAAGTCTGATACCATCCGTGATAGGGCGTCAGACTCTTGACGCAGCGTCAGCTTGGGCATCACCTAATCTGAGAATTAATTGAATTTTCTATTTTATTTCCTTAATTAGGCTTTAGTATAAATAGCATCTTTTAGGATTTATTCTTGGAGTTCTCTTTTTTTTTAGTTTTGGAGAGTTTTATTTTCTTGAACACTTATCAACTATTTGTGGATTCCTATTTTTGGGATTAAATTGAAGAAACTACTTGTTGCTTTTCATCCGTTCATAAGTTTATCCTTATTATCATGAATTCAACTTTGTATTTTGTTCATCAAATAATGAGCGGGTAATTCCATTAGCCGGATTTATGGGATCCATGGACTAAGGTTTGATAGGTTACTAGGTATTTAACGGATTCAAAGAGTAGTAGGACGTCTTAAAATTCTGTTGTTTTAACTGAAATCTACTTGTTGCAACCATTAGATTATGCCTTAAGTTTTATTTGCTTCTAATGGAGAAATAGACTAGAGGTCGTGAATTATCAACAGGGACTCAGAAGCTACCAACCTTTTGTTTAATGATCAATGCCGTAACTGGATTGATCTGCCTGAGATAAAATCCTATTGGATATAGATAAGTTATCTAAGTTCGAGAGAATTAGATAATAAATTGTCTGGTGAGGTTAAGAGATAAGTCAGATAGTTTCGTCGTCAGGGATATTCTGCTATTTCTACTTACTTAAAGAATCCTAAGCATTAACTAGTATCTGTCAATTCCCAAAACCCATGGTGAACATAACTCTGGTTTCCCATTTAGACTGATTTCAAACACTAAAATATTGAAAGTGACAATTAACTCTCTATAAACCTTAAACCCCTATTTCCAGAAATATTAAACTACAAGTAAAGTATTTCATAAACAAATTGAAGTTCACACTATATTCGCTATGGGATTCAACCCCAACCTAGTTGGGTTTTATATTGACAACGATTGCTTACACCCATTCAAGAGTATAATTTGAGCGTTATCAGAGGGTCTCACTACCATTCCACGGGTAAAGACAAACTGAAGAGTTACCCTCATGTGGAAGGTACTCTAACGAAAATGGTGGTACCCTCAACTGGCAGGTTAAAATACCTCATCAACCCTTAACTGGTAGATTATTGTCTTAACTTACACTGGCTACGTAGTTCTGGAATTCAAGGACTGCTTCTAAGGATCACACCCTCTACTAGAAGGTGAGCCCCCATCCCTGGGTTTACTCCGTGCTGAATTCTACTCCAAACTAAATTGACCGTGGACTGATTTCTAGACTGTACTAGATTTGACTGAACTATTACTGATCGTGTTGACTCACAAAACTGGACTGAGTTTACTGAGTTCTATAACTAACTGAGTACTACTGTTCTGTGGCATGACTGTGACTATTTTGTTACTACTGTAGCTCTAGGTAAACAGCTAGATTGTTGGGTATTAATACCCCCAGGACTCAAAAGCATGAAAAGTAAATCATCGCATGATCTTGAAAAGCATAACAAGGTCCACTTGTTCATAATTCATTCATAGAGACATTTTATCAAACACTTGTAGGGCATAAGCTTGTACATATGCTAGCATGTCATGATTTCACCATTTAATTCACATGGACATTCCATCAAACACATGGGGAGCACAACTTCATGCATATAATTATGGACAATATGTAAACATTATAACTACAACACCCAAACTTTCTAATTCAAGGATTATAACCTAGGAATTACACAATTCAGTATACATGTTATTTCAATTTCATGGAATCTACAATTAATCATGGATTGAAACTCAATTAATGTCATGAACATGAATACAATCTAATTTCAAGCATGTAAGTCATGAATCAATAATCTTGTAGTTTTAAAAATGGATTCTTAGACTCTATGGGTGAAAGGAACCCATAAATTAACACCAACATACCTGGGTATTTTAATTCTTGAAGCTCTTGGTGATTTTCTTGAGGATTGCTCTTAATTTCTTAAAGTTAGGGTTTTCTATTTGGGAGAAAATGCTTTTTGATCTGGGAAAAATTGATTAAATAATGGCTTAATAACATTTTTAGGGATTAAATCTTGTTTATGGACTAATTAAATTTATGGGAAAAGACTTGTTTGCCCCTGGTTGACACTTTTAATTTCTGTTAAAATTTTCCAATTTGGGCATTTGGCACGATGCGGCACTTCACACCGTGTCACTAGAAATTGATAATTATGACTTTGGAGCTTAACGTGATGTGGTACAATCGTGGTACCCCACTGTATGTGAATTTAACCCTTAGCGCGACGCTCCATAATCGCGGAGTCATACTAGAAAGTGACAATTGAGAAAATGGTTGGTTGCACGATCCAGTGGGATAGCAGTCTCTCACTAGAAAATGACAATTTCCATTTGCACCCTCTCTATGAAACGATGATGTACCAGGTGGTACACTATTTTACAGAAATAGCTATAACTCTTCACCCGGGTATCGGATTTGGGTGAATTTTATATTGCTAGAAAGCTGAATGAACTTCCTAGGCAATGGTAAGCTACAAACTTAAAAATATTGAGTATTTTAATAATTTTATATATAAATACTCATGTACTTAGATTTAAATTAAGCTAGGAAAATACGGGATATTACAAGTTTACTCAGTTCTCACAGCAAGTACCAGCTCATAGGTTAGCTTGTGGTCACTTGTGATCGTAAGAGCCATTATCATGAAAAGGGGGTAGGCTTGGGACTTGACAAAAATTGGTATCAGAGGCTAAGGTTTTATAGTGTCCTAGGGAGTCTAAAAGCCTATTGAGTAGAGTCTTGTGCATATGTGTGAAGTGTGTCACACTTATGGACAAGAGGCTACAAGATATTTTAGGAAAAGTTTCCCTTCTTTTAGTATTCATGTCAAGTGATTAGCATGAGCTCTATTTAAACTATCTTTCTAATCCATCCTTTATTCTATTACAGAAAATGCCTCCCAGAAAGAATAATGGAAGAAGAAATAAAAATCAACCTACACCTTCGCCTGTTTAAGAAGATCCCCTGAATGATCATATCTCTCATCCCAAATTCATAGATATATTAACTACCTTATCTCACTCAATAGCAACTCAGAATAATCAGCAGGCTGTTACTCTGACCAATCCAGTCACTAACACAACTGCTGCCAGGATTTGGGACTTTACCCAAATGAACCTCTCTTGTTTTGGGAGCCAAGTGTGAGGAGGATCCACGGGGATTTCTTTATATGGTACAAAAATTTAGTGATATTATGGGTGTCACCTTAAGTGAGAATTCAGATTTAGTTGCCTACCAGTTGCAGTATGTTGCTCATACATGGTATAAGCAGTGTAAGGAGGATAGGGTTGCCGAGGTAGGGCCTGTAGGGTGGGAGGAGTTTGCTACAACCTTTTTAGATAGGTTCTTTCCCCTAAAGTTAAAGAAAGATTAGGTATTAGAGTTTATTAATTTGAAGCATGGTAATAAGAGTGTGAGGGAGTATTCGCTTAAGTTTACTCAGTTGGTGAGGTATGCTCTTTCGATGGTGGCTGATAATAGATCTAGAATGAGTAAGTTTATTTCTGGTGTAGTTGATAGTATGGTCAAAGTGTTTAGAACTACTATGTTTATTAAGGAGATAGACATATCTAGGATAATAGTCCATGCTCGGTAGATTAAGGAGTAAAAGCTTAAAAAGAAAGAGAGAAAGAGAATAAGAGGGCTATAATAGGTAGATTTAATTTCTCTTAGCCTAGTTCAGAGGGGGGTAACCATTCTCAATTCTATAAGAAATCTTTAGCCCTATCTTTATCTTTATCTATTGCATCAGCGCCAAAGTTTTAGAATGACAGTCGAGATAGGGCACCAGGATCTAAGTCCTAGGGTAGTGTGAACAGTGGCCATACTAATCCTTTGTGCTAGAAATGTAGTAGAAATCATCAGGGTGTGTAGATTTGTTAATGATATATGTTTTGGGTATGGTAAGCCAGGCCACAGGATGAAAGAGTGTCCTATAGGTAGGTGGAAGGGTAGGAATAATCTCCAGTAGTCTCAGACTAATTCTTCAGCGGTGCCAGCAGGTCATCTAACTCAGTAGGGCACTACTCTAGTACTACCAGTGGACAGTGTCAGAATAGGCTTTATGTACTTTATTCCCAAACGGATCAAGAAAGTTCTCCTAATGGGGATACTTATACACTATAGGTCTTTCTCCTTCATGTGTATGCTTTGCTAGACCCCGGAGCTTTGTTTTTATTTGTAACCCTCTATATAGCTATAAATTTTGGTGTCAGTACTAAATCTTTAGCAGAACCCTTCTCAGTGTCTACTCTAGTAGGTGTCTCTATTATAGCCAGCTAGTTATACAGGAACTGTCCGGTCACAATGTCCTAGAAAGTCACCTCAATTGATCTTATGGAGTTAGAGATGACTGATTCTGATGTCATTCTAATCATGGATTGGCTCTACTCATGCTATGCTTCAGTTGACTATAGAAATAGAGTCATTCAGTTTTAGTTTCCCAATGAACTAGTCATTGAGTGGAGAGGTAGTACTTCAGTGCTTAGGGCTTAGATTATTTTGTACCTTAAGTCTAGTAAGATGATATCTAAAGGGTGCATATACCATCTTGTTTGAGTCAAAGACTCTAGTTTTGAGACCCCAAGACTCGATTCAGTGCCAGTGGTAAGGGAGTTTTTGGACGTTTTCCCTAAAGATCTTCCCAGAGTTCCTCCCAAAATAGAAATTGACTTTGGAATAGATCTCCTTCCAGATACCCAACCTATCTCTATTCTACCCTACAGAATGGCTCTAGCTGATCTTAATGAGTTAAAAGAGAAGTTAAAAGATCTCTTAGATAAGGGATTCATCCGGCCCAGTATTTCCCCATGGGGCACTCCAGTATTTTTTCATGCATAAGAAAGAAAGTTCTCTCAGAATTTGCATTGATTACCGTCAGTTGAACAAAGTCACAACTAAGAATAAGTATCCACTCCCCATAATTAATGACTTGTTCGACCAACTTTAAGGTGTGAGTTATTTTTCTAAGATAGACCTCAGATCTGGCTATCATCAGCTCAGAGTCAGAGAATATGACATTTCAAAAATAGCTTTCAAAACTTGGTACGGTCACTTCAAATTTATAGTTATGTCTTTTGGACAAATGAATGCCCCAAAAGATTTTATGGACTTGATGAATTGAGTTTTCAAGCAGTACTTGGACATGTTTATCATAGTCTTTGTTGATGATATTCTTGTCTACTCCTACAGTGAAAGTGATCATGTAGACTATCTCAAAATTGTATTGCAAACTCTTAGAGCCCATCAATTATTTGCCAAATTCAGTAAGTGTGAGTTTTGGCTAAGATCAATAGCTTTTCTTGGATATATTATTTCCGATAATGGCATTAGAGTTGACCCTCAAAAGACTAAAGTAGTGAGAAGATAGACCAGACCTATCTCTTCATAAAATATCAAGAGATTTTTGGGTTTGGCTGGCTATTACCAATGCTTTGTTGAAGGGTTTTCATCTATTACATCCCTCATGTATCGATTGAATCAGAATAAAGTCAAGTTTCAGTGGTTAGATTCTTGTGAAAAGAGTTTTCAGGAGTTGAAGACTCGACTTATTTCAGCTCCAGTCTTGACCTTGACAAGTAGTTCAAATGGGTTTTTATTTACTGTGATGCTTCTAGAGTAGGTATTGGTTATGTGTTGATGCAGAGAGGTAGGTTCATAGACTATGCCTCTAGACAGCTTAAGCCCCATGAAAAGAATTACACTACTAATGATTTGAGCTAGCAGCTATTATTTTAGCCTTAAAAATTTGGAGGCATTATCTCTATGGGGTACATGTTGATGTGTTCATAGAATACAAAAGCTTACAGTATGTGTTTTCATAGAAAGATTTAAATCTTCATCAGATAAGGTGGTTAGATTTATTAAAAGATTATGATATGAGTGTTTTGTATCACCCAAGCAAGGCCAATATAGTGGCAGATGTCCTTAGTAGATTGTCTATGGGTAGTGTTTCCCATGTTGAGAATGATAAGAAGAGGTTATTCAACAGGTTCATCACCTAACTAGATTAGATATTTGGTTAGTTAATTTAGCTGAAGGTAGTGTATGGATTCAGAATAGTCAAAATCTTTTTTGGTTTCCAAAGTGAAGAATAAGAAAGATAGGGACTCTAGTTTAGTTAAGTTGAAGGAATCAGTTAGAGATCAAAAGGTAGAGGTTTTCTTCTAAGGGGTAGATGGTGTGTTGCGATGTCATGGTAGGTTGTATTTGGCTTGTGTTGATGGGTTGAAATAGTGAATCCTTGCAGAAGTGCATGGTGCACGTTATTCTATTCACCAAGGAGCCACTAAGATGTACCTTAATTTGTGGGAAATCTATTGGTGGAGTGGTATGAAGTGGGATATTGCAGAGTTCATAGCTAAGTGTTCTAACTCTTAGTAGGTTAAGGTTGAACACCAAAGTCATAGTAGTACATTTCAAGAGTTTTGTATTCTCAATTGGAAGTGGAAAGAGGTAAACATAGATTTTGTGAAGGGTTTTCCTCGTACGCATCGTCATCATGATTTGATATGGGTTATTGTAGATAGAATGATAAAATTATCTCATTTCTTTCTAGTTCATACTTTTTATTTAGCTGAGGAATATGCCAAGCTATATGTCAAAGAGTTGGTTAGGTTGCATGGAGTATCGTTGTATATTATTTTAGATAGAGGCACTCAGCTTACCTCTCACTTTTGGAGAACTTTTCAGAAGGGTCTTGGTACCTAAGTTCATCTCAATATAGCTTTTTATCCTCACACAGATAGTCAGGCAGATAGGACCATTCAGACCCTAAAAGATATGTTATGGGCGTGTGTTCTTAATTTTAAGGAAAGTTGGGATGATCACTTACCTTTGATTAAGTTTGCCTACAATAATAGTTATTACTCCAGTATTCATATGGCTCCATTTAAGGCTATTTATGGGAGGAGATATAGATCTCCTATTGGTTGGTTTGAGGTACGTGAGTCTACTTTGATAGAGTTAGATTCAAGTTTTGATGCGACGGAGAAAGTTCAGTTAATTAGGGAGAGGCTTAAGACATCCCAAACTCATTAGAAATCCTATGCAAATGTGAGGACAAGAGATCTTGAGTTTAAAGTTAGGGATTTGGTATACTTGAAAATCTTGCTCGTGGAGGGAGTGAAGAGATTTAGCAAGAAGGGGAAACTCAGTCCCCGATATGTTAGCCCTTATAAAATCTTGACCCTATTTGGAAAGACAGCTTATGAGCTAGATTTGTCTGTAGATTTGGCATCAGTTTACCCAGTATTTCATATTTCCCTGTTAAATAAGTGTATTGGTGATTCAGATGTAGTGGTTCTGTTAGAGGCTATAAATGTTTAGGATAGCCTTTCTTACGAAGAAGTCCCAGTTGAGATTCTTGATCATCAAATTCATAGACTAAGGAACAGAGAAGTTCCCTTTGGCATAATCAGTCCATTGAGGAGGTACTTGGGAAGTAGATATGTGTACCAAGTACCCTCATCATTTCTCCGCGAACTCAGACTCGGGTTAAGGGAATAATTCCTTAGATTGACTCTTTTCCATTCTTGAATGGCCCCATTTGAGAACAATTGGCTGGTTTTAGAAGTAGCGCTTTACTAGCCTGACGACTCAAAGCAAGGTTTTCAGTTCCAGCGACATAATCAGTCTCATGTCATTCTATGCATTCACGAAATTGGTTCAAATCATGTATTATGTTTCAGGCTCAGTAGAGTAATCATGTTTTCAGTTATGTATGCTCCGTATGTAATCTTACTTCCTCAGTATTCTTATCTTAATCAGTCTTATTCGAGGAAGAATATTCCCAAGGGAGAGATACTGTAATACCCCATGATACTCTTAGCTCATTTCAACTCTTAGTGCATGCTAAGGGGTCCAAAGCCTTGAAATTTCACCAAGTGTTATAGACTTAGCCATTTCAAGATCCCTAATCTTGCCTTACCGATCTTGGAATGTTGATTTCTAACATGTTTAGGGAGGTCAAAGGTATGTCTCGAGGAAGTTTTGAAACTTTTTGACAAGGTTTGGACCTTGTTTAGATGTCCAAAATAGCAAGGTATCGCGATAGGGCTAAGCCACAATGGGTAGTTGACCCAGACTTGGGGTTGCCTCGTGTTGGCTGCTTGACCTAGCCAGGGATTGCACTGCATTGGATGTGACCCAACCAGGGGTCGCCCCGCATTGGATAGACTCCTTTAGCCTCTTAAATCCTCATCATTAAGGGCATTGGGGTAAATTTTCCTCACACAAACTCGTCCACAACACAAAATTTAGGGTCCCTAGGAGCATTATTTTCCCCTTGATTCACAAATCCTCTCAAAGAAAGTCATTCCTCTTTCAAGAATAAACCCTAAACTTGTAATACCCCATACTTTTCTTATTTATTTCAGCTTTTAGTACATGCACAAGAGGCTTAGAACCTGAAATTTAAGTCAAGTGCTGGAGACTTAGTTTAATTCTTGGCCTCTTAACTTCAATGATTTTTAAATTGACCTTCTCGACCCCGAGATGTAAGTTTTTGAGTTGAATCATGCTCAAGGGTGTAAGTATCATGTCTCGGGTGAGTTTTGTTTTTTTTGGACGAGGTTTTGACCACGTTTGGATTTCTAAAATAGCAGTACACGGCATTGCGATGAGAGCCCATACTGCATTCCAATTGTGAATTTTCATTTCTAAGGGCAGTTTAGTCTTTTTCCACCACCCCCAAATCATGCAAACATGATATTAAACAGTTGAAAGGGCATATTTTGCCCACATTCCCCAATTTCATTCAACAAGAAACCTTAAACTCTCTAATTATTCATCAAGCTAAACCTTCGCCCCTCAAAAAAGATCAAAAATTAGGGTTTCCAAGTTAAGAACATTCAAGATTGTGATATTCTTCAGGATTTAATCCTTAGAGGTATATTAGATGTTTATCCATGGGCCCTTTCCACCCATGGAGTCCAAGAATCTAATTTTAAGTTTAAAAGAATGATCTTTACATGTTATTATGAACTTTATCCATGAACTCCCATGAATTTCTATTTTACATGATGTTTACAAGTAATTGTTGTTGAAATTAAACCTTACACGTTTGAACGATACTATTCATATATTAACTCCCTAAATCCATGATTTGTAGTATTTCAATTATATTAGCATCTCATGTTTTGACTATTCTCATGCTCAAGTCTATGAATTTCAAGTGTTTCATGAAAAGCCTAAATGATTGTGGTTTGAATAATGACCCCTTGTTATGTTTCCAAGAGCTTTTGATAGAAAGAGTCCTTACACATTAAAAGTTGAAGTATGTTTAGCTACATCATGGTAATTAAATTTTCAAGTTATGTTTTCAATTGATTTTTATGTGGAATGCATTATAGTATTTTTTAAATATTATGACTTCTATATCATGTTCATACGAATACAAAATAAAACCCTCAGTTTATGATTTGTTCATGTGATTGAGCTATCTTTTCACGTTTAAAAAGCATCCCCATGTTAATGTCTTAGTCCCCATGTGTTTGATGAAATGATTAAGTGAGTAATTGTGAACAATAATTTCCTTCCATGGTTTCAAAGTTTTCATGTGGTCCTATTGTTATTTCTATCGGGTCCTGGGAGTTATGAATACCGAAAGTTTAGTTGTTTACTTAGTTTTAGTAGCTTTATATTAGTCTTAGATAAATCATGAGCATTAGCACTCAGTTAGCTGTCATGATCAGTTACTTGTCCAGTTAAGTTAGTTCAGTACAGTAATCAGTGTCATTCAATTGGGAGTAGGATTCAGCACTGAGCGAACCTAGGGATGGGGGCTCACCCGCTAGTTAGGACTAGGTCCTTAGGAGTAGTCCCTAATTTCTAAAACTACGTAGCCAACATAGGGTATGAGATGTCACACACCAGTACTGACACTCTTAAGGATCACCTGTCAGTTTAGGATTGACCTCAGGGGTTACCCGCTAGATTAGGACTGACTCCACAGCCATTGTTATTACCCATGGCACGGTACTAACACCCTTCCAAATGGGGTCATAGGTTGGACCCCGATCAGCTCACACTAGGGCATGTCGGTTAGATGATACCTCCCACAGTTTTAGTTTCAATATTCAGTTCAAAACTTAGTTTAGTTTTGCTTGACCATAGCATACAGTTTATCATTTATTCAGTTCTCCAATTTTAGTACTTCAGTTTACAGACTATTTCACAATCATGTTATATGTTTGGTCATGCATTCTCAGATTTTGTAGGATTCATTCATGCATATCCAGTTATCTCATGCTATTCATTCAGTCAGTTGTTATTCATACATATAATCCCATGTATATCAGCCCAACCTCGTCTAGCATACCAGTACATTCAAAGTACTAACCGCATACTCGTTTCTTGTACTATGTTGTATCATATCATAGGTTCGGACGCTCAGGTTCCCAACCTCACTTAGACATTCCATCATATCAGCAACAACGGTGGTGAGTCCTCATATTTTGAGGGTTGGTTATATTTATTTTAGTACTTTATTCTAGTAGACAGTTAGAGTTAGTTGGGGACATTCCCATCAACTCCACAGTCATTTTAGTTAGAGGTTTTCAGACACTTTTAGATAGTTATCCAACTTTTAGTTGATTGTCAGTCTTTACATTATTACTTTTAGATAGTTGTTTTAGTTTTAAGAGTTTAGTAATGTCTTATAATTATAAAACCTTAAGGCATATTCAGTTATTCCGCATATATATATCTTTTATTAGTAGTTTCGTCCAGTGCTCGCAGTAGGTATAAGCTCATGGTTTAGCTTGTGGTCTCTTGTGACTATAAGCACTGTGTGGTGTCTAGGGTGTACTCTCAAGTATTTACACACTTGGTATCAGAGCCTAAGGTTTTACAGTGTCCTAGAGAATTTGAAAGCCGCGTTGAGTAGAGTTATGTGCATGAGTGTGAAGCACGCCACACTTATGGACAAGAGGCTACAAGACGTTTTAGGAAAAGTTTCCCTTTTATCATGTCTCAGATCATTCTATAGAATGGTTCTCTAAGAACCTTAAGTAGATGCTGATCATGCTCCACTCATGTTAACTCTACCTTACTTTTAAGATAACAGAAACAGTGAAGCTCAAAGTCCTACAGATAGGGATTTTTCATATAGTCCCCACAGATAGTTATGGGATTATCGTAGGCTCAAAATATCCCATCAGTTCCATCATGTTCCAAAGTTTAAAATATTTCATTCATGATCATGAAAACTCATGAACTAATCCAAAGTCAGATGTTCCCTCAGATCCCTTCTCAGAATCTTATGATTGCATATAACCTAGAGTCTGAAGCTTAAACCTAGGAGTTTAGTAGTAGTAGAGCAGGGATAGTGTTATCTGAATTTAGTAGATTTTGCATTCATGGGGCTAGTTGTATTAAAAGGTGAATCAGTAGACTTGAAACAGTGTATACAAGAAATTAAGTTTGGTGATTAAAAATTATATGTTGTTGATGTTGGTGTAGTGGTAATTCTCATGGTGTAGGGAAAATATAAGTTTAGAGAGATGATATTTAAGGTTATAATGAAAGTAGTATGGCTCATTAAAGATTTGGGGATATCCATGCTATGTGTTAGAATCTAAGTTTGAATCTTTGGAGATTGAGCTAATAGAAAAAAAAGAGTTGACAATTCTAAGTTAGTCAATTTTAAGTTGTTACATAATGATAGTTAGGGCTATAGAGGGATAGAATTTGTATCTCAAAAGAAATTACCAGCAACAAGTTTTACATTATCATTCATAGTCACTTAGGGTGAGTTTACCAGTTATGTATAGTATTATACCCCAGATTCCAGAGTAAAGCAGTGGCAGTTCAGTTTAGAGATGTTGATTAAATGGTTCCCAGATTTAGAGTGATGACTTTATGCTAAGGGGGATATGATACAAAAAGTAACCAAGTTAGGCTCTCTGATTCTAATAGTGATGCAGTGTGTTGTGGAACAACACTTGAGAGAAAAATGCACAATCCATTCTTATCTCAGTGTAAGGTTTTCAATCATCACGATATCTACTCATGCCTTACATTTCAGCTCCATGATCATAGTTCATGTTCAAGCACATCATAGAAAATTTTGTACACTTCCAATCCCTAGTATAAGGAGTTTCACTTTACTTAGTAGTAAGAACCATGATCCGCGAATTTACAAACTCCAAAATCAAGTCATGCAGCTCATGACTCAAGTACTCATGTTTTACAGTATGTTCAGTTCCAGTACTCAGGTTACACTCTCAATGATCAAAAAAATTTAGCTTTTTGTTATGTATATCCTCAGATTTGATTTCTTGATGAATTCATGTCATTGATACTATATTCGTTAGGCCTTAGTTTCAGATTCCACATATTCAATCATGATTCAGTTTGTAAGAGTCTTGTGCATCAACTCAGTCTTTCCTTAGTATTTCAGTCAAGCCAGTATCATTCGGGGGATGAACTATCCCAATGGGGAGATGTTGTAACACCCTCGAGTTTTTATGTACTAAATCTATCAACTTTTCTTCACAAAACTAGATCCATCTTGAGGAAGTGGTTACTCATAAGTTGACTCTCGTTTCAATCTCAGTTATATACTCACCTTCATGTTATTGCATGCATTCACGAATCAGTTTAGTCACCATGATTCAGACTCAGTCATGTAACCATGTTTACAATTATGCATGTTTAGTATGTAATCTCAGTTCCTTTAGTACTCTTAGCTTAGTCAGTCTTATTTGAGGATGAATGTTCCTAAGAGGGAGAAATTGTAATACACCATACGTTTCTTAGTTCAGTTCAGCTTTTAGTGCATGCACAAAAGGCTTAGAACTTGAAAATTTAGTTAAGTGTTGGAGACTTAGTTTTATTCTTGGCCTCTTAATTCAATAATTTTTAAATTGACCTTCCCGACCCCGAGATATAAGTTTTTGAGTTGATTCATGTTCAAGGGTGTAAGTAGCATATCTCGAGTGAGTTTTGGATCTTTCGGACAAGGTTTGGACCATGTTAGGATTTTTAAAATAGCAGCTCACCGCGATTGCACCACATCATGGTGGCTATAGTGGTATAAACCTTTGCGCATCGTGGTGAGAGACTAAATGGGGTTCCATTTGTTAATTTTAATTTCTAGGGGCAGTTTAGTCTTTTTCCATCGCCCCCAAATTATGAAAACACGAGATTAAACAGCTGAAAGGGAATATTTTGTCCATATTCCCCAATTTTATTCAACAAGAAACCCTAAACTCTCTAATTGTTTATCTAGGTAAACCTTCCCGCTCTCCAAGAAAGATCAATAATTGGGGTTTCCAAGCCAAGAACACTCAAGCTTGTGAAATTCTTCAAGATTAATCGTTAGAGGTATGTTAGATGTTCATCCATGGGCCCTTTCCTTCCATGGAGTCCAAGAATCCAATTTTAAGTTTAAAAAAATGATCTTCACATGTTATTATGAACTTTATCCATGAACTCCTATGAATTTAGATTTTACATGATATTTACAAGTAATTGTTGTTGAAATTAAACCTTACACTTTTAAATGGTGCTATTCGAATGTTAACTCCCTAAATCCATGATTTGTATTATTTCAATTATGATAGCATCTCATGTTTTGACTATTCTCGTGCTCAAGTCTATGAATTTCAAGTGTTTGATGAAATTCCTAAATGATTGTGGTTTGAATAATGACCGTATGTTATGTTTACAAGAGTTTATGATAGAAAGAGTCCTTACACGTTAAAAGTTGAAGTATGCTTAGATATATATTGGTAATTCGATTTTCAAGTTATATTTTCAATTGATTTTCACGTGGAATGCATTATAGTATGTTTTAAGTACTATGACTTCCAGATTATGTTAATACGAATACAAAATAAAACCGTCAGTTTATGATTTGGTCATGTGATTGAGCTATCTTTTCATGTTTAGAAAGTAACCCCAGGTTAAAGTCTTAGTCCCCATGTGTGTGATGAAATGGTCAAGTAAATAATTATGAACAATGATTTCCTTCCATGGTTTCAAAGCTTTCATATTGTCCTATTATTTTTGCTATCGGATCTTGGGAGTTATGAATACCCAAAATTTAGCTATTTACTTAGTTTCAGTAGATTTAGAATAGTTTTAGATAAATCATGAGCATTAGCACTCAGTTAGCCGTCATGATCAGTTACTTGTCTAGTTAAGTTATTTCAGTCCAATAATTAGTGTCATTCAGTTGGGAGTAGGATTTAACACCAAGTGAACCTATGGATGGGGGTTCACCCGCCAGTTAGAACTGGGTCCTTTGGAGCAATCCCTAAGTTCTAGAACTACGTAGCCACGTAGGTTATGAGATATCACCCGTCAGTTTAGGACTAACACTCTTAAGGATCACCCTCCAGTTTAGGACTGATCTCAGGGGTCACCCGCTAGATTACGACTGAATCCACATCCATTGTTAGTACCTGTGGCATGGTACTAACACCCTTCCAACTGGGGTCACAGGTTAGACCCCAATTAGCTCAGACTAGGAATGTTAGTTAGATAATAACTCCCACAATTTTAGTTTCAGTATTCAGTCTAGAACTCAATTCAGTTTTTCTTGACCATAGCATATAGTTTATCAGTTATTCAGTTATCAAATTTTAATATTTCAGTTTACAGATTATTTTAGAATCATGTTATATGTTTGGTCATGCATTCTTAGATTTTACAGAATTCATGCATGCATATCCAGTTATCTTATGTTATTCATTTAGTCAGTTGTTATTCATACACATGAGCCCATGTATATCAGCCTAACCTCATCTAGCATACCAGTACCTTTAAAGTACTGACCGCATACTTGTTTCTTGCACTATGATATAGCATACACGGGTTTGAACGCTCAAGTTCTCGACCGTACTTAGACATTCCAGTACATCAGTAGCAGTAGTGTGGTGAGTCCTCATATTTCAAGGGTCGATTATGTTTATTTTAGTACTTCATTCTAGTAGTCAGACAGAGTTAGTTGGGTACATGTCCCATCAACTCCACAGTCATTTTAGTTAGAGGCTCTTAGACACTTTCAAATAGTTATTTAGTTTTCAGTTGATTTTCAGTCTTTATGTTATTACTTTCAGGTGGTTGTTTCAGATTTAAGACTTTAGTAATGTCTTAGTATTATAAAACCTTATGGAATATTCAATTATTCCTTATATGTGTATCTTTTATTAGTAATTTCATTTAGTGCTCACAGCAGGTACCAGCTCATAGTTTAGCTTGTGGTCACTTGTGACTGTAAGCATCATGAGGCATCCAGGGTGTACTCCCGGGGCATTACAAATCTCTTTAATAAAATCAAGGAATTCAATCTCAAACCTTAAGAAATTCCTCAAGACTCTTCATGAAATCATTAAGTGAAGTGTGTGAGATGTCCATATATGGCCCCTTTCCACCCATAGAGTCTAATAATCAATATTTATGTTTTAAATTATGAAATTATATGTTTATGATGAATTATCTCCATGAATTTTTATAAATTTTGATTATACATTATGTTTGCAATTGTTTTTTGAGGGAATTAGCCCTTACACATTGGAATGGTGATATTTTCATATTAAATCCTTGATTTATGGTTTTTAGTATTGAATCTATGTTATTAATACATGTTTTAAACCATTCCCATGGTTTAATTCATGACCCCCATGTGTTTGATGAACTGACTAAGTATTGAATTTTGAACAATGAGTCTCTTCTATGGTTTCAAAGCTTACATGTGTTCCTATTATTATTTCATTGAGTCTTGGAGTGTTATGAACACCCGTTACTTAGCTATTTACATAGTTTTTACTATCTTCAGAATCGTTTAAGATAAACCACGATCCGTGTCATTTAGTTAGTATCATGTTTAGATGTTGGCTCAGTTAAGCTTAGTTTAGTCAAGTAATTAGTGTCTTTTAGCTGGGAGTAAAACTTAGCACCAAGTGAACATAGAGATGGCATCTCCCTCATCAGTTAGGCATAAGTTATTTGTGTTCCCCGTTAGTTAGGCATGAGACGTTAGTAGGAATCCCTAAGTTCTATACCTACAGCGCTACCATGTTCCCTCATCAGTTACACATGACACCCTATTCCTTAGAGATATTAGATAAATGGATCCACACAACCAGCATTACTACTCATGGTACGGTACTAACACCCTTCCAACTGGGATAATAGGTTCAACCTCAATAATAGATTTGGGGTATGTCAGTTATAGCTAGCTCCCACAGTTGCATTTTAGTATTCAGTACAGAATTTAGTTCAGGTTTTCCTAGCCATAGCATACAGTTTATTAGTCATTTAGTTACCAGTATTTCAGGATTTTAGTTCATAGACTACTTCAGTATCAGTTTATATGCTTGGTCATGCATTCTCAAATTTTACAGCTCTCACGTATGTTGTGTATCAGTCATTATCTCATGTTACTCAGCCAATCATTATTTCATACATATTCAGTTATCTCATGCTATTCAGCCAGTTAGTATTTCATGCGCATGAACGTATGCATTTCACCTAACCTCATCTCATATACCAATATATTCAAAGTACTAACCGCATAATTTCTTCCTTCTATGATGTCTTATATAATAGGTTTGAATGCCCAGTTTCCTGACCACGCTTAGATAAGTCCAGCACTTCAACAGCAACAGCAATGGTGAGTCCTCATCTTTTGAGGACAAATTTATCTTCATTCAGTATTTCAGTCTTTCTCTATTTGAGTCAGTTTGGAGTTAGTTGGGGGTTTATCCCATCAACTTCCCAGTCAGTCAGTTAGAGCCTTTTTAGAAATTCAGACAGTTATTTAGCTTATTAGTTATTTTATCAGTCTTTTCAGTATGTTCTCAGACGCTCAAATTTATGATTTATTATTATTTTCAGTGTTTTTAAACCTTATGTCTTTACTCAGTTGTTTCCGCATATGTTGTTCATTATCATTTTACTCAGTGCTCACAACAGGTACTAGCTCATGGGTTAGCTTATGGTCACTGGTGATCGTAAGCACTATTGTTGCGACTAAGGTGTAGCGTTGGGTCGTGACAATGGGTATGGTGAATGAACTAGGGGTCATGATTTTCCCCAATTTTGTGAATCTTGATAATTAAATTTGTATAGCCTCAACCCAATATTGTGAAATTGACTTTGAATATGAGTATATACATATTGGAAATACTTTTGGAACCATTGTATTGCATATAAAGGTATTTGAAACATTAATTGATTTTATTGAACTTTGGGGATTGTGGATTGCCCGTATGATAAGTAATTGAACCTATAAAGGTCATGAATTCCCCCATATGAATGGTTAATTGATATGGCATGACAGTGTTAGCTTGCAAGTGAAGTTTGTATGATGATACTAATGAGGTGCCTTAATTAATACGTTCAAAGAATAGGAATGTGTGAAAGATGTTTTAATTGGTTTTAAAAGGGATTGTGTAAAAGGGACGTGAAACTTGAGGTCCTGAGGGACTAATACTAGAACCCACATTTGCTAGTGAGAGGTCAAAATTACTGGGTGGTTCGAGTCCACCTTATTAAATGATTGGGTGGTTTGAGTACCCCATGTTAAATGACTGGGTGCTTAAGTCACCCTTGATTTATGAACTGGAGATTTGAGTCCCCCATGGTACTTATGTAAATATGATTATTCTTTGGTTCATGCGACTACACATAATGGGTCCCTTTCAGCAGGAAGAACTGAGCCCATATAGCCCGTGGGTGCCTTTTTATAATAGTTGAGCTACACAGTCTAGGGTAATATTTTAAAGTTCATGCTAATCCTTGTAACCTATCTTGGTATATTATATATATATATATATATATATATATATATATATATATACACACATGTATATGACTGTTTGTGTAATACCTCACAAATCAAAACCAATGTTAGGGCCATGTTTCAAGCTCATGCAAAGTACATTATAGTTCTTTGGTAGTTTATGAGTGAGTTTGATGTATATTAAGGCCTCAAATAACTCTAAGATATTAGGCGAATAAAAATATTCCTTACCGATTGAGTTTTTTAGAAGAATCTAGCTAAAGTCAACTTCAAATTAGTATATCTTTTATTCTACTAAGAATTTTCCAGATCAAGACCCATCAAATTTTAGGAAATTAAATTATATTTCCAATTATACCAATTTTGCCTTAATCCAATTCATGGGTGAGAAGTTATGGCACTTTTAATGAAAGGAAGTAGCCTATCATGATTAGGCTATGTTGTGGTGATGACCAAAATCACATTTGTCCTTTTTTCAGTGAAGCACCACGATGGCGTTGCATCACGCCAAATGGCAGTTTCACATTTGTCCTTTTAGGTAGGGCACCGATATGGTGCTGCATCGCACCAAGGTGCCAATTTAAAATTATCCGTTTCCAATGGCACAACGCGATAGCACTGTGTCATGCTATTGGACAAATTGGGGATTGTCTTCTTTCCAGTGGCGCAACATGATAGCACCACTTTGTCCCAGGGTAAAAAATTGGGATTTCTAGTTCAGTTCCGAGTTTTTAATTTCCAAGGGCATTTAAATCCTTTCCCTTCACCCCATTCAATCCAAACAAGGGATTTAAGTCCCAAGAGAGCATTATTTTCTCATTATTTCACAATTCTCTCAAATTAAAGTATCCCTCTTTCAAGAATAAACCCTATCCTTCAAGATCAAGCTTCAAGAATTTATCAAAACTTTCTTAATTTCACCAACTAAGGTATGTTAGATGTTCATCCATGTATCCTTTCACCCATTAAGTCCGATAATCTAATTTTAAATACAAAGTTGTGATTTTTACAAGTTATTGTGATTTTAACCATGAATTCCCATGAATTTTTATTATATACAATGTTTTCACAAAATTATTGTTGTTATTAAACCCCACAAGTTTGAATAATGTTATTCGCTGATTTAAACCATGATTTAGTGATGTGATGTTGAAATCATGTTATTACTACAAGTGTTAAATTATTCCCATGCTTAGCTTACACTATGAATATCAAATGTTTGATAAAATGCTTACAAGAATGAATTTTGAATAAATGCTTTCACATTATGTCCTCAAAGTTTTAGTAGTATTTTACTATTATTGCTATTGAGTCTTGGGGTGATGAATACCGAAAACTTAGCTATTTATTTTGACTTTGTATTTTTAGAATGGTTTCAGATATGTTATGAGTATTATCAATTTAGTCAGTTATCATAATTTGGTTAAAACTCGAAACGATTCGGTATCCCGAGTTAATTCAGTTAGGAGTAGGATTTAGCACCGAGCGAGTGCAGAGATAGAGGCTCCCCTGTTAGTTAGGTAGAGTCTTTAGTAGTGGTCCCTGTACTCCAAAACTACGTAGCCAGCATAGGATATGAGAAGTCACTGTTACTTCAAGTTTGACTACCTCGTAGGGGTCACCCATCAGTTTAGGCTTAACACCTTTAGTCCTTCGGGACAGTACATCAGTGGATCCATGTAGCTAGTGTTAGTACCCATGGCATGGTACTGACACCTTTCCAACTAGGGTCACAGGTTGGACCTCAAATTGCTTATTAGGGCATGTCGATTAGATGATAACTCCCACAGTCTCAGCCTAGTAATCAGCTCAGTAATTCAGTTTCAGTCATGCTTAACCATAGCATACAGATATAAGCCATTCATTTGACAGTATTCAGTAATTCAGTTTACAAATTATATTCAGAACATGTTTTATACTTGGTCATACATTCTCAGTATTTACAAATTTCATGCATTCAATTCAATACTTTATGATATTCATTCAGTCAGTTATTATTTCTACATATAAAACCATGCATATCAACCTACCTCATTTAGCATACCAGTACATTCAAAGTACTGATTGCATACTCATTTCTTATGCTATGATATTTAATATCATAGGTTGGAACGTTTAGTTCTCGGATCATGCATATACATACTAGCTTTTTGGCAGTAGTGATGGTGAGTCCTCATATTTTGAGGACATGATTTATTTATCTTAGTTATTTTATCAATTTCAGTATTTTTTCATTCAATCAGAGTTAGTTAGGGTTTGCCCTATTAGCTCCACAGTCAGTCAGTAGAGGCTTTTCAGACTAGTACAGACAATTAGTCTGTCTTTAGTTTTCAGTTGTCATTGTCAGACACTATATCAATATTATCAGTTTTGTTTTACAGACTTTATCAGAACTACAATTTAAAACCTTATGGAATTCTTCAGTTAAATTCTACATATGATCTATTGTTATTAGTTTTGTTCAGTTCTCACAGCAGGTACCAGCTCATAGGCTAGTTTGTGGTCCCTCGGGACTGTAAGCACCGTGTGGCACCCAGGGTGTACTCTCGGGGCATTACAGTTTGCATTTGTATTGAATAATTTTAAAATATTGATCATAAAATTATTTTATCCCCTTAACCCTGAGTTACATGCTAGCACTCAACGCAAGTGTGTAGAGTGCTTATTAGGTGAAAAGTGTTCACAGAAATTACTTAAAGCAAAGTTGAGCTAAGAGCCTTTAATTCGTCCCAAGTTTGGTATTTGATTCTACAAGGGTCACTTTGATATGTATAACTTTTGATGTATATGGAATTTTTCATCTCAAGACCCACCAAACTGTATATAATTGAATTATCTTTCCAACGATACCAATTTTGCCTTAATCTGATACCTGGGTAAAAAGTTATGATTATTTTCGTTTAAAATAGTAACCCACTGTGATAAGACCACATTGTGATGAGCCTTTAATCCGTATTCAAGTTAAGAATTTTTTGTTTAAATAATGGAGGGGCAATTAGGTCTTTTCCCACCTCAACCCAATTCATATAAACATGACCTAAGGCTTCAATTAGGGCATTATATGCCGATATTCTCCAAATTTCCTCTCAAGAACAAACCCTAATCATCCCCAAGTTCATCCATTCCATTATCTTCTCTTCAAGAAAAACAAAGAATTTAAGTTCTCTATTCAAAGAATTTCAATAAAGCTTTCAATATCTTATCTAAGGCTTTCAAGGTCAAGATTTCTCCACTAAGTCAAGTCTATTAAGGTATGTGGGGTTATGAACAAGGGTTTTCTTCCACTCTTGTTCCCAAAGCTTGATTTTAAGTTGAATTTTGCATAAATTGAAGTTAGGTTTCATACCCTATTCTTATTATGTTTAGATTATGAAATTATCAATGAAATTATCATGATATTTAAGGCTTCAATTGTATAAGATTTACACATATCCATGTTTGGATTCATGATATTCATATTATGATTCGTATTCCACTATATTGATTGAGATTGTTGAAAGCTTTTAAGATGATTATTGAGCATGAAGTTTAAATATAATTATTGATGCGTTAAAATTTAATATTTTAAGTCCCAAGTACAAGTAATGAGTTTATAAGGTGATTATGATCTCAAGTTCTATTGACAAATTTTGAAAAATACTTTAAAAGTAAAGAAGGTTCTTTTGATCGCAAGCTAAGATTATGAAATCCACATTATTCAGGTTGTTTATGATTCAAAGTAAGGAGATGTATAATTGGTTCTCATTATATAAACCCTTATACTATTTTAAGATAGATTTTCGATAGTATGAGCATATATATAATATGGGAGTAGTATTCATCATTGAGTTGGGTATGAGTCCAAGGTTACATGCCCCAGAACTACGTGCCACCATAGGTTTTAATACCCATAGTGGGTTCACTATAGTGATCACTCTAGCTTAGGTTTTATTTGATGGCAAGGGTAGAATAGCTCTCCCCAACATGGTAAAGACTTTGAACTCCATGATAGCTCACGTAGTTTATGTCGGTTAGAAAAACCTCCCAAAAGAAAGAGTAAAAGTAAAGATTTTACAAACTAATTGGTATGGCTAAAAAAGTTATCTTTATGCTTCATTAATCATGATTATGATTTTACAACTTTTGTTTTATTCAAGCCCAAGGTGAGTCATTTACACTTAGCATGTATTTGAAAGTCTATGAGCATATTAAGTTATCATTTTACTTTTACATTCACCCCCACATACTCAGTACATTCCAGAAGTACCGACCCATATATATGCTTATGTGCTAAATTATCTCATAATATATGTACCAGTTATAGCCCACACATCATAATCAGACAGTGTACAACTTCCAATCAGTAGATGATGAGTCCTTTTGATTCAAGGAATAAATTCAATCATAGTTCAAGTAGCATCTTATTTTTTTTATTTAGTTGTATTGATTAAGGACAGCTGGGGGTCATGTCCCAGCTACCTATAGTCAGTACTAGTAGAGGCTTCATAGACAGTCGGTAGAGTTGATGTATTTGATCTTTGTGTTATTTTGTAAAACCAGAGTTGTAATTGTTCTAATATTTTTGTTTTTTGAATATGTTCAGCTAAAGACTTATCTTCGGCATATTACTTCTAGTTCTACATATTTTAATCAGTAGCTCAGGCATTATGCCAGTATAGGGTTAGCTTGGGATCACTTGTGGTCCTAAGCACCTAGTGACGTCTAGGGGTAGCCTCGGGGTATTGCAAAATTGGTATCAGAGCCCAGAGTTCCAGTGTCCTAGGATGTGTATGAAGCCATGTCTAGTAGTATTGCGGAATGGTACAATTATGTCTGTACTTTTCTTTAAGAAGCTACAGGGCATTTAAGAAATGTCTTCTTTATTTCATATCTAGATCGTGTAGTAAAGTTGTTCTTTTAGAAATTACTATTTATTTGGGTGTTGCTCTATAATTCTCTATCGATACCTTTTCTAGATACCATGAGTACTAGATTCTAATTTATCCTAAGATGATGCTCTCAGGTTTATTATCAGTAACTTTAGAATCAGACAAGGGGCTTGATGGGAGCTCGCTAGCGTGTTATAAGTCCTTTAAGTTGAAAGCTTATTTCCTCATCCATATGAGTTTTGCAGTTAAGACAGAATATGCTATGTATTTAATTTCCTTATTAACTATTTTTATCCAGATAGTGCTCATGAGAGAAGAAAGTATGAACCTAGATTGTTAAATAGTGTTTGCATTCAAGGGATATTATGACCTAGAGTGCTATGATTCATAAGTAGTAGAACCTTTTTATAGTTAAAAGGATGGGTATAAAAGTGTAGTGACAAGAAAGGTGGTGATGATGATTGATTAAATATATATAAATAAACTTTTGCATATGATCAATTTAGTAGTAAGGTGATATATCCTTGTGTGTTAGTTTAGGGGTAATGAATATGGTACAGATTCCTTGTTGAAAGGTAGAGAAGGAGTTATTAGTTAAGGTGAATTATTGTTTTCTTAAAGTAGAGAAGGATTTATTGGTGGTATTTATTGTGTTAGAAAAGTATAGGTTATTAAAGAAGTATTTGGTGGTTAAGTATTGTTAATTTAGGCTTCCCTTGAGGTTGTAAAAGGAGTTTAGTTGAAACTTATAGAGATATGAAAGTAATAAAGATGTATAGATGGGTAAACAGTCATAATGTGTAGAAGGAGGATGTGCTAAGAATTTTAATTAGGTATACCATAGGATTATGATTGATTATTCTTGTTATGAGGTTCTAGTGGACTAGGGTTTCTTGGTGTTTTATTTTATAGCTTTCAAGCAAGAGTCATACGTGAGGTTGTGTCGTTAACCATGCCTAGCACTACATAGTAATTTTGAACAGTGGATGATTATGAAGTTGGAAATAATGATTGCTTGGTTAGTGATGCTAGTTATTTGGAAGTGATCTAGTAGGCTTGAATAGTATATGCAAGAGTTTAAGTTTATTTATCTGCAATTGAGTATGATGTTGTAGGTATGATTTAGATGTTTCCCCAAGGTGATATGGGGGTTGCATTAATTTTTAAGATTATTAAAGAGTGTGTGAGGTTAGTAGTACCCTTAAGTGCTAAACGGGAAGAGAGCAAGTTATATAATAAATAGTGTTCTTAATAGCTAAGTTAAGGAGTTATGGATCGATGATGTTGAACTTTTTGGTATGATTTTGATTCTCATGGTTTAGGGAAAAATAGAAGTTTAGAGATGTGATATCAGTAGGCTATGACGGATGTAGTATGGTTCATTAAAGGTTTGGGGATATCCTGTTACGTGTTGGAACCTAAGTTTGAATCTTTGAAGATTGAGCTAATAGAAATAAGAGTTGAAGCTCTAGATGGCGTGAAATCTGGGTTTGGTGATGCTCATGAAGATTTTGAGTTAGTAAGTTTTCAAGCTATTATATGATGACTATTGGGTTTATATAAAGATAAGAGTTGTATCTCAGAAGAAAGTATTAGCAATGGGTTTCATACTTTTAGGTATAGTCTTTCAGAGTAAATTTGTTATTGATGTTATTGTCACTCCCAAACTTTAGAGTAAAGTGGTTTCAGTTTAGTTTAGAGTTTATCAAATGGTCCCATGGGCTTAGAATGATGGATTAAAGCTAAGGGGGAGATGGTAGGAAAAGGAACTAAGTCAGATTCTTAGGTTCTAGTATTGATGCCAGTGTGTTGCAGAATAATACTAAGGAAGAAGATGCCCGACCTAGTCTTATTTTAGATTTGTACTTCAGTTATCACAATATCTACTCATGCCTTATGTGTCAGTTCCATGATCATAGTTCATGATCATACATATAATAGAGAATCATGTACGCTTCCATTTCCTAGTATAAGGAGTTCCAGTTCACTCAGTAGTACGAATCATGTTTCGTGAAATCATAAACTCCAAACTCAGGACATGGAGATCATGACTCATGTACTCATGTTTTACAGTATGCTTAGTTTCTATGACTCATGCTACACTCTTAGTGACCAACAAAATTTAAATTTTTGTCATGTATATCCTCAGTTTTGATCTCTATCATGAATCTATGTCGTGGATACTCTATTCCTCGGGCCTCAGTTAAGTGTCCAAGTTATGTATACTATTCCTTCATGCTTTAGATTCTCATGTCCTAACCTTTTAAAGACCTCTTCTTATGTCAAGATAGTGATGATAAAAAATTGTGTAGATGGGAGAGAGTAAATGTTTCATGTTGGAAAAGATTATTGTATGCTTGTTTTATGTAAGTCTATAAGTTTGAAGGAACATTGAGGTGAAGAATTTTGTTTATGCCTTGGTTGGTTTAGAATTTCTTATACGTGTCTTCCAAAAAATAGCGCATGGAAGTTATTATTGATAGAGGTATTAAAGAATATGGGAAAGATACTTTTATGGGTGTTTGTTTAAAACTGCATATGTGGTTATGAAGATAGGCTTGAATGTCATGTTGGTATATATGAGTTGATGGGTGCATTGTGCATTAGTAAATTCCTAGTTAGAGGTTGAATTTTGTTGTTAAAGTGGTAATAAAGACTATTCATGAAGACGGGAAGTTGTGAAATCGTAGGGTGTACTGAATTCCTGATTCGGACTAGTTGTACAATGTGATGTGTGCACTTTGTTGATTCAGGTAGGCTTGAACATAGTGAGAAGATTCAGTTCAGCTCAGACTTCAGTAGGTAGAGTCATCAGTGCCCATGTGAATATTTTTTGTAGCCTCAAGTGAAGTGCAGTTTTAAGTGGAACATATAGTTGAGTATAAGATTTCAATGTAATTCAGTCCGTATAGCCAAAAATCTAGTTTAGCAGTCAGACAGACAAATTTCTATAGTTTTTCCATCTTCCAATCTAGTCTTACTATCTAAAGTTTCATAAGTATGGCCATTCCAAGAGGTAGTTTGTTTACATTCGTGTAAATTGTAAATTTAGTTCAGTCCATGCACCATGTTTCATACTTAGATATTCAGTGATGATTCAATTCATAAGTGTCCCGTGCATCATCTTAGTCTTTTCTTAGTATTTCAGCCAAGACAGTATCATTCGGGGGATGAAATATCCCAAGGGGGAGATGTTACCCCCAGTTTTCATGTCCTAAACCTCTCATATTTTCTTCACAAAACCAAATCCAGCTTAAGGTAATGGTTACTTATGATTTGACTCTCTCATTTCTATCTCATCCTTATAACCATTCTCATGTCATTGCATGTATTCATGGAATTGGTACAGTTCATGGTATTCAGTCATGTAATCATGTTTTTAGTTATGCATGTTCAGTATGTAATCTCAGTTCCTCAGTATCCTCAGCGTAATCAGTCTTATTAAAGGATGAATGTTCCCAAGGTGGAGATATTGTAATACCCCATACTTTTCTTAGTCTAGTTTAGCTCATAGTGCATGTATAAAAGGCTTGAACCTAAAAATTTAACCAAGTGTTGGGGATTTAGTCTTATTTTTGGCCTAAAATTTGAGGATTTTCATTTTTATTTTCCTGACCCTGAGATGTTAGTTTTTGAGTTAATACATGTTTAGGGAAGTAAAAAGTTATCTCGGGGAAGTTTTGATTTTTCGAACGAGGATTGAGTCACTTTTGGATTTCGATTCTAGAACCTCACCACGATAGTGGTGTGTCGCGGTAGGTATAGTGATGGACACATCATCGCATCATGGTGAAGGTTTTTTTGTCCAGTTCTTCATTTATAATTTAAGTGCATGTGTCATGATCTTTATCCTAGTGTGTGAGGTGCTTATTAGGTGAAAAGCGTTTATAGAAATCACTTAGAGCAAATTTGAGCTAAGAGCTTTTGATTCATCCCAAGTTTGGTATTCAATTCTATAAGGGTCAACTTTGAACTTGTATAACTTTTTATGTCCTTGAAATTTTTCAGCTTAAGACCCACCAAAATTGTAGATAGTTGAATTATCTTTCCAACGATACCAATTTTGCCTTAATTCGATACCCGAGCAAAAAGTTGTGATCATTTTCATCAGAAATAGTAAGCCATCGAGATAAGACCGCATCATGATGAGCCTTTAATCTGCATTCCAGTTACAAATTTTTTGTTTAAATAATGGAGGGTAAATTGGGTCTTTTCCCACCTCAACCCAATTCATAAAAAGATGACCTAAGGATTCAGTTAGGGCAATATATGCCCATATTCTCCAAATTTCCTCTCAAGAACAAACCCTAATCATCCCCAAGTTCATCCATTCCATTATCTTCTCTTCAAGAAAAAACAATAATTTATGTTCTCTAATCTAAGAATTTCAATAAAGCTTTCAAGATCATCTCCAAGGCTTTCAAGGTTAAGATTTTTCCACCCAGTCAAGTCTGTTGAGGCATATGGGGTTATAAACAAGGGTTTTCATCCACCCTTGTGCCCAAAGCTTGATTTAAAGCTGAATTTTGCATAAATTGAAGCTAGGGTTCATACCCAATTCTTATAATGTTTAGTTATGAAATTATGATGATATTTAAGGCTTCGATTGCAAGAGACTTACACATAACCATGTTTGAATTCATGAGATTCATAGTATGATTCATATTCCACTATCTTTATTGAGATTGTTGAAATCTTTTAAGATGATTATTGAGCATGAAGTTTAAATATGACTATTGATGCATTAAAGTTTGATATTTTGAGTCCCAAGTACAAGTAATGAGTTTATAAGGAGATTATGATCTCAAGTTTTATTGACAGGTTTTGAAAAGTGCTTTAAAAGAAAAGATGCATATTTTGATCCCAAACTAAGATTATGAAATCCAAATTACTCAGACTATTTATGATTCAAAGTAAAGAGATGCATAATTGGTTCTCATTATATAAACCTTTATGCTATTTTAAGGTAAATTTCCTACAGTACGAGCATATTGGTAATATGGGAGTAGTATTCAGCACTGAGTTGGGTATGAGTCCAAGGTCACATGCCCCAGAGCTACATGTCATTGTAGGTTTTAATACCCATAGTAGGTTCAGTATAGTGATCACTCTATATTAGGTTCATTCTGATGGCAGTGGAGAACATCTCTCCCCAACATGGGTAAGATGTTGGACTCCATAATAGCTCATATAGTTTATGTCAGTTAGAAGAACCTCCCAAAATAAAGAGTAAAAGCAAAGCTTTTAGTCACTAGGTGCTATGGCTCACAAAGTTATCTTTATGCTTCATTACTCATATTTATGAATTTACTTCTTTTGTTTTATTGAAGCCCAAGGTGAGTCATTTACACTTAGCATGAATTATTTGAAAGTCTATGAGTATATTAATTTATTATTTTACTTGTGCATTCACCCCCACATACTCCATGCATTCCAGAAGTAGTGACCCACATGTATATATATTTGCGACATTATCTCATAATGTAGGTATCAGTTGTAGCCCAAACATCATAATCGGACAGTGTGCAGATTCCAGTCAGCAGGTGATAAGTCCTTTTGATTTGAGGGCTCTAGTCAATTGATGTTGGGTGTATTTATGCAGTTGAGTGTTACTATTCCAGACTTTTAGCCTTGTTTTTAAGATGATTCACGTGTTTTACGTGTGGATAATGATATAAATATGCATCAAAAGTGTCCAAGTATGTGATTATAATGTTCAAAGTGTTTTCCAAATAAATTAGTACTTAATTGAGTCATTTAGAGTTCAAGCGAGAAAACTAGTTTTACTAGCTTGATCTAGGTGTGTGTCTAGTTGGTTTTGTTATAGTCTATTGTGTTTAAAGGGTTCCAAATGATTTTAATGGTGTTATTATATGAGTAACTTGTTTGTGATGTGTGAAGTTTAATTTGAATAAGTCAAGAGTCGAAACATAAAGTTAAAGATCATGGAAATTAGCCTAGTCTTAGCTTGTGTTTTTGATTCATCGATGAGGATATTGCGTTATTGTGATCTCTAATTCGTGGAGTGTTATTATCTAGGAAGCTTTGTTATCTGAATATGGTGATATATTGATGATACAAAGGCTGTAAATCCATAGAAAATACTCCACAATACAAGGGATGAAAGATGGGACGATCAAGACTTAACCAAAATTTGGGAAATAAATTCCAGCATATGCCTGCGATTTGGGCACGTCTCCTCCTCCATTCCAATGATCCCTTTCCTTAGAAAATATTTTGAGAGCTAATTTCAGTGTGTGCCCATGATTTTCCCGCAAGGCGGGCTCTATTTTGGTGCAATGAAGCCCGTGACGCCCCCTCCAAAATGGTACAATAGAGTCCACGACGCGTTCTCTATTCCACGCCTAACGTGCACGATGAATCCTTGTCCAGCATGGTTTTGGATTACCCTATTTCAATAAATACATCTTTGTACACATTTTTATTCATTCTTGTACATCTTGGAGCATTGGGAGTCTGCTACAACTTCATCTTTTAGGTTTTACATTATTTTTTTTAGCTTTCTTTTAGATTATATCATGTACTCATCCTTTTGGATCATGATTATGACTATGAGTGGCTAGAAACTCCCTTTTTAGGGTTAAAGCCAAGAACATGAGTACTATTGTTTTGAATTAAGTTTTTTTAATTTGCTTATCATTATTGGTTGTTTTTATTTGTTTTAACTATTTTAAGGATTAGCTCCCTTAAAATTTATTCATTGACGACCTTGTGATCTTGGGAGAGGGAATAGAGAGATAGAACATGGAGATGAACACGGAATGGGTTTTTATTCTTTTATGAAATAATAAATTTTACTTAGTATCTAGGACAGAGATGTACTTAGATACCTTACTTGATTCACACATAGGATGATAGATTTAAAACACTTATTGCATCCCCTTTCAATGATGTAGTTGTAATATCCAAATTAGGTAAAAGGTTAGAGATTGGGAGACCATAATTATCCAATTAACCCTATGAATCAACAACCAAGATATGCGAATTAACGAATGAATTTTGATAACATAGTATGATTGTTCAAAGTGCTTTAACCCTGGGCTTTACTCCATTGATTATTTCAAGACTTCACTTTATGCTTTTGTTACTTTACTTTCAATTACAATTTCCAAACTCTCTTCTTGGTTACCTTTGTATCAAATTAATCTTAAAAGTTAAACTAGAATTTAATAGTGGTTAGAGCAAGTCCCTGTGGGATCGATACTTGTCTTTCTTTAAGGCGACTTTACTACTTGGTAGACCACGTACACTTGCATGTGCGCTTGGGCGCTGTCAAGTTTTTGGTGTCGTTGTCGAAGACTTGTAATTTGTCAACTTTTTATTTTAGTCTTGCTTTTTAGATTTCTTTGGTGTTTTTTACAATTGGTCTTGGTTCTGTATTTGTAGTAAATAGGCTTATAAAGTAGTAAGATGGAAAGGGATCAGGACTTGGTTGAACCAAGTTCCGAACCTAAGTAACTTTTCTATCAACTGAAGAGAAAAGCAAACCTTCTCTTTGAAATTCTGTAAATTCAAGAAGACCAAGAGAATCTTGCCACCATGACTGATGAACAAGAAGCTCGCAGGACAGGCAGAGAAGTGGCAATCCCACTTCCAACCAATTTGACCTCCTCATTTCAGAAGCCAGCAGTTGGAGGCAATTTTGAGCTCAAACAGAATATGGTACAGCTTTTGATCAGCAGTGGATAGTTCACAGGGATTTCACACAAAGATCCACAGGTCCACTTACAGAATTTTCTTGAAATCAGTGATACATTCATTCCCATGGGCGTGAATGCATATTATGTGAGGATGAATTTATTCCCCTTTTTACTAATTAGGAAAGCAAAAAAATGGTAAAATGCAGAACCGACAAACTCAATAACCTCATGGGATGACATGGCCAGAAAATTTCTTAATTAGTTCTTCCCATCTGGTAAGACTGTAAGACTTTGCAGTGAGATAGTGCATTAGAATCCAAATGAGAATCTTCATCATGCTTGGGAGCGCTTCAAGGCACTTCTTCGGGACTGTCCACACCATCAATAGTCCAACGAGGAACTTGCTCATACTTTTATAGAGGCTTTTACCACAATATGAAAATTTTTCTAGATTCAGTTATAGGTGGTCAAGATCTTGAGATGACATATGATAAGCTATACACTTTATTGAACGGCACAGCTCAAGGGAACCTAGAATGGCATTCAGACTCAAGGAGTGCCACGAAAAGAATTGCAAGTGTATTGAAGGTAGACCAATTCATAGTGTTATCAGCTCAGATTGCGATATTGTAGGATATGATAAACACTCGATTCACCATCCTAAAATTAGGAGTTGCATAGCCTACCACAATAGTCAATGTAGTTCAGCCAACTAGTGGTTGGTTTGCGGTCTGCAGAAATAGCGGCCATGCAGCTTCCATATGTTCCTTAAATCCGAAATCAGTAATGTATGTGAAAAATGCTCAAAGTAAAATTATGGTAATTCCTACAACATTAAATGGCAGGCTCAACCTTGGAACACTCAACAATAGAAAATTCAACAACCACAGGCTCAACCAAATCAGTCAACTAGCAAGTTAGAAGAGATGATGAAGCAGGTTCTAGCTAATCAAACACAGTTAGCTGCAGATATAAAAAATTAAGAAGTGGCACAAAGAAGCTTAAAGTTCCAGTTGAGGCAGTTACAATGGTGTTGAATACTAGGCCTCAAGGTATTTTGCTGGGAGATATAAAAAAATCCAAAACAAGTCAAAAAAATCACTTTGAAGAGTGGTAGAGAGCTTCAAGGAGAACCTTCCAAGGCAACAAAGGAGGTAGATGCAGATTTGACTACCCTATAGGTAAATGAAAAAGTTGTTGAAGAGTCGAGAAAGTAGGAGTACTTGAAAGAAAAAGTTTATTGAGAAGTGAAGAAGATGTCGCCACTTCATTTCCCTTAGAGGAAAATAAAAGCGAAGTAGGATGCAATGTTTAAAAAGTTCTTTCACACGTTCAAAGAGCTTCACATTAACTTACCATTTTTAGATATTTTTCAGTTTATGCCCAAGTATGCTAGGTACTCGAGGGATGTGGTTGCGAATAAGGTAAATTGAAATGTGGAATAGTAGAACTCACTGAAGAGTGTAGCACTATAATGACACAAAAGATGTCAAAAAATCTTAAGGACCCTAGGAATTTTACTCTCCCCATCCAAATTAGTAACAGTGAGGTAGTTCAGGAACTTAGTGATTTAGGGGCGAGTATCAACTTGATGACCCTATCTGTGTTCAATGTATTGAGAAATCATTAAAGATAACCCTATCAAATAGACCCGTCTGCCAGCTGTAGGGTCTATTTCCTATCCATAAGGAATCATTAAATATTTCCTTATAAAGGTTGGTAAATTTCTTATTCCTACTGACTTTATTATTTTAGACCTTCAGGAAGACGAACAGACACAAACCATCTTGGGGCATCTATTTTTAGCAATCGGAGGAGAGTTGATCGATGTGAGAAAAGGTACACTGACGATGAGGTTGGAGGATGAAGAGGAGGTATTTAAAGTTTACAAAGCGCTCAACATAATATCCCAATATAAAGATTTGTTTTTATTGAAGGGGATTAGTGTGGGGTGGTTAGTCCAACATAGACCTCTTCGGACTACCTCATTGAGATGCCTATGCTACAACTACCTAAGCCTGATTTGATGCTAATTGATAAGCTGAAAAGGCTAAAGTTGAAAAATTTCCTACCCTTGAGAATGCATACCCAAGATGGGTAAAGAGAATAAAAAGATGGAGACCAAATGTGAGGAAGAGAAGGAAAGAGAACGACTAAGTCATTAAGTTGGGTTGTGCCACGACACTAAATCAAGCGCTGCTTGGGAGGCAACCTAAGCTAAATAGGTATGTTTTATTTTCAGTTTTAGTTTTTTACTTCAAGTAGTTTTTATTTTTTATTGAGTCACAGGTTAATGAAAATTCTGAGTACCAGAAAAGTGATCTAAGGAGCTTGACAAAGATTGAGTATGGGGTCCCCAGATCCTCTTGATATTTAAAAATGTTACTAACTAGGCCTAGAGGCCTCAAGAAGCATTTCTATCTGTTACTTTTAAGTTCACTTCGGGGATAAAGTAGATTTTTAAGTGTGGGGTAGGGAAATTCCCAATTTTAGGCACAATTTTAAAAAAAATTGTGTCAGATATTCTTGTTGGAGCTATTTTGATTGCATAATGCAAGTTTTTTGTTTGGTGAAAGCATGTTGATTGAGTGAATTGCTACTTGTTACACTCTTAGGCTCATTTTTGTGACTCTTGTACTTTTTAGCTTAAATTTAAATTCATGTTATTGTTTGGTCGAGAGTCTATGATGATCCTATTGAGTTGAGCATGTGCCGTGTCTGTGTAAGGTTTTTTGTATATTCCTTGTTGCATATGATGTCTAGAACTTGCCCGGTGTGTGTGCAAAGTGAAACAAAGAGTGTGGGTTTAGGAGATGATATAGGCATTTCTTTGATAGCCTTATTTTATACCTTTTTTTTGACCTACCTTTATGCGTAATCCTAGTGAGCCCTGTTGAGCCTTTAGCTTTTTCTTTGGCAGCCTTATATGTAGCCTAATCCTTTCTTTGATAGACCTTAATTTGATCCAAATCTCCTAAGAGCTTTAGTGTAAAATTAGTGAGTTAAGGAGTGTGAAATTAAAGAAGGAAAAGTTGAAAGCGAAGCCCCTAAGTGTTATCTTTTGGTGTTTGAAAAAGTCAGTTGTGGTGGGGAGTTGGGTAATAAAAAGAATAAAAATTTATTCATATTGAATGAGTTGTACATAAAATACTCCTACCATAGTGTTGAGAATGAGCTTAATAAGATGGAGTGAAAACAAAAGAATGGGGTAGACAAAAATGGTGTAATTTGGTTGTTGAGGATTAGTTTTAATTGTAAAAAGTTATGTATTAAAGCTCTTAGGAAAGATAGTCACTATTCAGCAAAAATAGTTTTTACCCGTCCCTTAGCCTACATTACAATCCAAAAAATCCTAATTGATCCTAAGTTCATCATTCTGATATTAGTGGAGAACGACACTAAGGGTAAGCCTATGGTTCATTGTGTGTAACTTGTGAATTCCTTATGAGAGTGAGTGTAATTTGATATTTGTACCCATCGTGTTATAAATTGCTTAATTATGAGTGATCATGGGTAACTCTCTTATTATGAGGGGCACATGTTTGATGAATGTAGGTGATTTGTATGAAGTTCTTGATTTATCAATATGCATGAGTTTTCCAACTAGGTGAGTCAATTCTTGAGGCTCAGATGTTTTGGAGTAGGGTTCATTAGCTTTCAATTGTGCAAATAACATGTTTAGTGAAGAAACTTATATTCTGTGTAGTCATTGTAGTGCTAGCTTGAGTGTCTTGCATTTAGTAGAAATTTATAGTCTCCTTAACCTATGATGCTTAGAGTAAAGAATTATTCGAGGACGAACAAGGTTTTAAGTGTGGGGTGGTGATGTTGGGTTTATTTATGCATTCTAGTGTTACTATTCTAACCTTTTTAGCCTTGTTTTGAGAATGATTCGTGTACTTTATGTGTGGGTAATGATATAAATATGCATCTAAGTGTCCAAGTATGTGATTACAATGTTCAAAGGGTTTTCCATACAAGTCCGTACTTAATTGAGTCATTTAGAGTTCAATCGAGAAAACTAGTTTTATTAGCTTGAGCTAGGTGTGTGTCTAGTTGGTTTCATTGGATTCTATTGTGTTTAAAGGGTTCAAAATAGTTTTAATGGTATTATTATATGAGGAACAACTTGTTTGTGATGTGTCGAAACATAAAGTTAAAGATCATGGAAATTAGCCTAGTCTTAGCTAGTGTTTTTGATTTATCGATGAGGATATTGTGTTGTTATGATCTATGATTCGAGGTTTGTGATAATGTAGGAATCTTTGTGAGCTGAATATGGTGATATATTGATGATATAAAGACTGAAAATCCATGGTAAATACACCACAATACATGGGATGAAAGATGGGACGATCAAGACTTAACCAAAATTCGGGAAGCAAATTCCAAAATATGCTCGCGATTTGGGAATGCCGCCCCCTTCATTTTAGTGATCCCTTTCCTTAGAAAATATTTTGAGAGCTAATTACAATGTGTGCCCGCTATTTTCCCACAATGCAGGCTCTATTTCGGTGTAATGGAGCCCACGATGCCCCCTCCAAAATGGCGCAATGGAGCCTGCGATGTATGCTCTATTACACATCTGACTTGCATGTTGAATCCTTTTCCAACACGGTTTTGGCTTACCCTATTGCTAAAAATACATCTTCGTACACGTGTTTATTCATTCTTGGACATCTTGGGGCTTTGGGAGGCTGCTAAAACTTTATCTCTTAGGTTATACTTTATTTCTTTAGCTTTCTTTTAGATTATATCATGTATTCAACCTTTTGGATCATGATTATGACTATGAGTGGCTAGAAACTCCCTTTCCGGGGTTAAAGCAAAGAACATAAGTACTATTATTTTGAATTAAGCTTTTTTAATTTTGTTATCATTGTTGGTTGGTTGTTTATCTTTGTTTTAACTAATTTAAGGATAAGCTACCCTTGGAATATATTCATTGTCGACCTTATGATCTCGGAAGAGGGAATAGGGAGATAGAACATGGAGATAAACAAAGTATGGGTTTTTATTATTTTATGAAATAAAGAATTTAACTTAGTACCTAGGACAGGGATGTACTTAGATGCCTTACTTGATTCACACATAGGATGATAGATTTAAAATACTTAATTGGATTATTGTATCCCCGCTAATGATATAGTTGTAATATCTAAATTACCTAAAAGTTTAGAGGTCGGGAGACCATAATCATCCAATTAAGCCTATGAATCAATAACCAAGATAAGCGAATTAAAGAATGAAGTTTGATAACATAGTAAGATTATTCAAAGTTCTTTAACCCTAGGCTTTACTCCATTGATTTTTTCAAGACTTTACTTTATGCGTTTGATACTTTACTTTCAGTTATAATTTCCAAACTCTCTTCTTAGTTACCTTTACATCAAATTAATCTTAAAATTAAACTAGAATTGAATAGTTGTTAGATCAAGTCCTTGTGAGATTGATACTTGTCTTTATTTAAGGTCACTTTACTACTTGGTAGACCATATACACTTGTGTGTGCACTTGGGCACTGTCATCAATCATAGTTCGAGTAACATCTTGTTTTCTTTATTCAGTCATATTGATTAGGGATTACTGTGGGCCATGTCCCGTCTACCAATAGTCAGTACTAGTAGAAGCTTTATAGACAGTCAGTAGAGTTTATATATTTGATTTCGGTATTATTTTGTATGACTTAAGTTGTTATTGTTTTAATAGTTTTATTTTTTGAAGATATTCAGCTAAAAACTTCTCTTCCGCATGTTACTTCCAGTTCTACATATTTTAATCAGTAGCTCAAGAGTATGCTAGTATAGGGTTAGCTTGGGATCACTTGTGGTCCTAAGCACTGTGTGAAGTTCAGGGGGTAGTCTCGGGGTGTTACAGCGATGTAGGGAACGGAGATAATTCTACTTTTCTTGGACAATGATAGGTAGTTTTTGAATTGTTCGTGAGTCAGCTTGAAGTGGTGAGCTTCCTTTCTGCAGATGGCCCGTTACTTCATGGTCCAAATTTTATCATAGACTATTTCTTTGTTTACTTTTTTAGCTATTGTTGGGGGTATGTCCCTACTTAGATTTGTTTTAGTCTATCTAGAGAATTTATGGATTACTGTTGATTGGGAGTTGGTATTATGGATTTTTAGCACATTCTTTTTGTTACTTATTCTATCTGATAATATATTTAGAATTAATCAACTGCTAGCTATATTGTGTTCTGTGTGACTAGGCGAATAGGGTGGTCTCTGATACACGGCGAACTTGAGATACCTGTCATGGACAAGTCCTAGTTTAGGTCATGACAAATTGGTATCAGAGCGTAGGTTTATGGTCAATTAGATGTCAACAAATTCGTGTCAAGTAGAGTCTCTTTTATGGGGGTGCAGCATGCCACACTTATAAGGGAGAGGTGATGAGACATTTTAGAATATTTTCTTTTCTTGCGATCTATTTTTGGGCTATAGAGTCTAAGGTTATGAATCTCCTCTAATTCTTGTTTGTTCACATTTCAGATCATGCATCCCAAAAGATTTGATGCTCATGGAAACTCTGTTGTCCTATTTATGGACAATGTGGGAAGAACTCATCATGCTTATGGGCTATAAACCCGATCTAGGGTCCTAGCTGCTACTTGTACTGCCCCTCGTGGAGTTCCATGGTCCTTACTAGCCCTCCTCAGGCTAATAATGATCATACCCTATAGCCTCAAGGAGGCATTTCTAATGTTGAGTTTCACCAATCTATTCATCTACTAACTTAATTGGTGACTTCTCAGTCTAATCAGCCTGGTCGTATTAGGTTTGTTGATCCATCTTCTGAGGTCACTAGACTGGGCCAGTTCATGAGGTTTAATCCTCTGACCTTTACTGGCTTAAAGGTGGAAGTGGATCCTCAAAATTTTATGAATGAGATGGAGAAGACATTCAGGGTGATGCATGATAATGATTTTGAAGGTGTGCAATTTACAGCATATTATCTTAAGGATATAGTATATTAGTGATATAAGAAGTGGGATCAGTCAAGGGGTGATGATGCAGAGTTGCCATTATAGGATGACTTCTCTGGTGCTTTTCTTGATTGTTTCTTTCTTCAAGAGTTTTGGGAGATAGAGGATGAGGAGTTTGTGAATCTGAAAGAGGTCTAGATGAGTGTGAAGTAATATGCCCTAAAATTTTATGAGTTGTCTCGCTATGATCTTGAGCTAGTGTCTAACATAAGGGCTAGGATAAAGAAGTTTACTTCAGGCTTGTCTAGGGACTTGGTGTTGGAGTGCATGGTCGCCTTGCTGAAAAATGACATAGATATCTCTAGGATTGTGGTGTATATGCAATAGGCTAAAGATAAAAATAAGAAACAACCGAAAATAAGAAAGAGGCAGAGTAAGAAATTTAGGTGTTCTGAGCAAGGCAGAGGTAGCAGAATAATAGTAGAGATAGAAGATAATAGTCTAAGAATAAATGGGAAAATTCTAGTTCCTACTCTATGTATAGTGCTTCATATCCTAAGTCGTTCGGTGATCATTGATTCCAAACCAACAATGGGTATAGGGTAGAGGGTGCCCAGTCTCAGGCTAGTGGAGCTCAGTCAGCCCCATCTTATCCTCCTTGTCATTTTTTTGGAAAGGTGCATCATAGAGTGTGTGATATGGGGAGGAATAAGTTCTTTAACTATGGATAGCTTAGTCACATGCATCGGTATTGTCCTTCTAGGGTCGCTTCTGGGGCTAATAAAGTTTTGGTTGTCACATCATCAGCTTCTGCACCAAAGGGTGAAACTTTTGGTACCGTCACTAGCCGAAACCATCTCCCGACATTGATTGATATGTTAAAGATCTTATCTCGTGGTTTATATTGCTTACTTTATTTTGGGTCTACTCTTTTTTTTTGTGACCCCATATGTGGCTGTTCATTTTGGCTTCGGTCCTAAGTACATTTTTTATCCTTTTTTTTGTGTCTACCCCAGTGGATGATTCTATTATGGCTAGAAAAGTCTATAGGGTTTGTGAGGTATCTATATTTGATAGGTAGACCTTGGTAGACTTGATAGAGTAGTATATGGTTGATTTTGATGTTATTCTAGAGATAGATTGGCTCTATTCGTACTATGCCTCTCTAGAATGTCGAACCCAAAAGGGCATTTTCAAATTTCCTGATGAGCCGATTATAGAATGGGAAGGGAGTTCCCTAGTACCTAAGGGAAGGTTCATTTCATATCTTAGAACCCGAAATTTGATTTCCAAGAGGTGCCTTTATCATTTGGTCTGGGTTAAAGATTCTAACTTAAGAGGGTCCTTCTTTGCAATTTGTTCCTGTGGTTAATGAGTTTTCGGATGTGCTTCCTGATGATCTTCCTGGTATTCCTCCTGATAAAGAGATAGATTTTTGGATTAATATTTTATCAGATACTCATCCTATCTCTATCCCTCCCAATAGAATGGCTCCAATTGAGTTAAAAGAACTTAAGGAGTAGTTAAAAGATCTTCTTAATAAGGGTTTTATTCATCCTAGTGTCTCTCCGTAGGGTGCTCCTGTGCTATTCATGCATAGAAAAGATGGTTCCTTTTGGATATGTATAGACTACCGACAGTTGAATAAGGTGATTGAGAAGAATAATTATCCTCTTCCTAGGGTTGATGAACTATTTGACTAGCTTCAAAGTTCTAAGTACTTTTCTAAGATTGATCTCCGGTCGGGGTATCACCAATTGAAGATTAGGGAGGTGGATATCCCTAAGACTATTTTTTGTGCCCGGTATGGCCACTATAAGTTCTTGGTCATGCCATTTGGATTGACCAATGCCCCAGCGGCATTTATAGATCTTATAAATTGGGTATTCCATCAGTTTCTGGACTTATTCATCATTGTGTTTATTAGGGACATTTTGGTATATTCTAGGAGTAAGAAGGATTATGCCAATCACCTCTGTAGAGTGTTGCAGACTCTTAAGGATCAACATTTGTATGTTAAGTTCTCAAAGTGTGAGTTCTGGTTAAGTGTTGTGACCTTCTTGGGTCATGTGGTTTCTAGTAAGGAGATCATGGTGCATCCATAAAAAGTTGTGGTGGTTAAGAAGTGTCTTAGACCCACAAATCCAACTAATATTCGGAGCTTCTTAGGTTTGTGGAGAGTTTCTGTAATACCCTGTATTTCCCTAGCCTAGATTAATCCTCAGTACATAGGTTATCCTAAATAATATTTTTGAAATACTTAGTAATTTTTAGATTTGAGCCTGACATTGCGTAGGAAATTCAATTAGTTTTCCAATGATATAAAATTTGCCTAAATCCGTCAACCGAGTAAGAAGTTATGTCGATTTTAAGTTTCAGTCGTTAAACACTGTCATTCAGTCCAGTAGCACATCGCGGAGTGTGAAAAGTAGAAATTGTCAGTTTCCAGTGTTGCTCTGCAATGTTGGCGCATCGCGCCATAGTTCCAGTGTGCCAACGCGATCCCACCGCATTGCAGTGCACTTCAAGTTCGCAAATAAAGTGGCAACGCGATACCACCGCATCGCGCCACCATGCAATTTCCCAATTTTCATTTTCCAGTGGCCCGGCACGATAGTGGCGCATTGCGCCAGGATCCAAATCGGGAAAATATAATGAAAAAATTAAGTTGCACTCAGGGTTAAAACAGTCTTTTCCCATGATTTTATTTCTCCCAGATTTGGGATTTAAGCTATAAAAACGTGTAAAATCTTTCATTATTTACTTTTCCCCAAAATCAAAAGATAATTCTCTCTCAAGAAAGTAAACCCTAGCTCTCAAGAATTAAGGTCAATTCCAAGAATTTCTCCAAGAACTCATCAAATTAAGGTATGTTAGATGTTCATTCATGGATCCTTACCTTCCATGGAGCCCAAGAATTCTTTTTCAATATACAAGATTTATGATTTATGATTTCCATGTTTGAATTATATTGAAATCATGTTCATGATGTTATTTGAGTTTTTAATCCATGATTTAGATTACAAGTTCCAAGAATTGGTTCTAGTATGTGTTGCATTACATGATATTCATGATAAACCCTTCAATTTGCAAGTTGATTGTTGTAACCATGTTAACCCTAACAGTTTATGATTTAATGAACCAAGTATGCTTCTTATGTGATTGATAAATTGTCTATGAGAATGAAATAATGTCATTATAGCATCCTAACATGTATTACCCATTCATGTACAAGTTAATGCATTACAAGTGTTTGATGGAATGTCTTTATGAATGAATTATGACCAAGTGAACATTATTATGTTATTCAAGATTACGCTTTTCCTTACTTTTCATGCTATCGAGTCCTGGGGATATTTAATACCCGACAACTTAGCTGTTTATTTAGAGCCAGTGTCAGTTACAGAATAGTATCAATCATGTCATGATCATTAATACTCTCAGTCCGTTACAGAACTAGGTAGAATTTAGTCAGTTACAGAACTTAGGAAAACTTAGTAGTCTCAGTGAATTCAGTCTAGTTCAGTGTGTTTCAGGTCGGAGAAGGATTCAGCACCAAGTGAACCCAAGGATGGGGGCTCACCTACTAGCAGAAGGTGTAATCCTTAGAAGCAATCATAGCATTCCAGAACTACATAGCTAGCGTAGATGGAGACATCACACCTTCCATTTGAGGGTTGATGAGGTGCTCTACCTGCCAGTAGAGGGTACCACCATTCTCGTTTAGGGAACCTACCAGTAGAGGGTTACTCTTCAGCTTGTCTTTACCCGTGGTACGGTACTGACACCCTTCCAATTGGGGTTATAGATTGGACCCCAACTCAGTTATCTTATCTTATTTGGGGCATGTAGGTTAGATTATTACCTCTCACTATTTTAGCTTTGATCTTAGTCTTCAGAATAGAACTTAGTTCAGTTCTACAAAATCAAGACTGTCAAGTATAGTCACTTAGTTAACAGTAATGTAGATTATCAGTGATCCACGATTATCAGTATATTCGATTATCAGTTATCAGATTCAGTTCTAGTATACTCAATCACAGTAGTCACAGTATGTTCAGTAGTTATAGATCCTCCTTGTATGTTAATCTAGCTCTTGCATATCATTCAGTTAGTTATTGGTCATGTATATAAACCTATGCATTCAGCCTTACTTCATTTAGTATACCAGTACATTCCCACGTACTGACCGCATACCCATTTCTTGCGCTATGATATTTCATATTATAGGTTTGGATGGTCAGGTTCCTGACTGCGCTTAGCCAGATTCAGCTAGCAGTAGCAAATTTAGCAGTGATTACTCATCTATCGAGGATATTCTTTTATTTCAATACTTCAGCTTAACTATATTTTAGTAGATGGAGTTAGTTGGGGATTGTCCCATAAACTCCACTTCATATAAATTCAGTTAGAGGCTTTTTTAGACTAGATTTTCAGACAGTATTCAGTTTTACAAATGTTATATCTTATCAATATTTTAGATATTTTGAACCTTAAGGCATTTCAGCCTATTATTCTGCATTTATTTTAGTGTTATTGTTCAGTTCTCACAGCAGATATCATTCATGGGTTAGCTTGGGGTCCATCGGGGTCGCAAGAACCGTGTGATGACTAGGGGGTAGTGTCAGGTTGTTACAGTTTCTCTTTGATCACTGCTTCTTTGACTAAGTTGACTAAAAAAAAGGTGAAGATCCTGTGGTCTGACGCTTGTGAGGAAAATTTTGAGAAATTGAAAGATAAATTAACGTCTACTTCAGTTTTGACCCTACTCAATGGTACTGATAGTTTCGTTATATATCATGATGTGTCCCATATGGGACTGGGTTATGTCTTGATGCAGTGTGGCAAGGTTGTGGCGTATGCTTCTAGGCAGCTTAAGGTGCATGAGAAGAACTATCTCGACTCATGACCTAGAATTATTGGTTGTGGTGTTTGCATTAAGGATCTGGCGTCATTACTTGTATGGGGTGTCATGTTGATGTATATTCAGATCATAAGAGCTTGTAGTATATGTTTACCCAGAAGGAGTTGAATCTCAGGCAAAGTAGATGGCTTGAGTTGCTCAAAGACTAAGATAAGAGTCTCCATTATCATTCAGGTAAAGCTAACATGGCTTTTGATGCTCGTAGCAGGTTGTCCATGGGGAGCTTGTCTCATGTGAATGAGAAGAAGTGGGTTTTGGTGAAGGATATTCACCATTTGGCTATTCTTAGAGTTCATATTTTGGACTCTTATGTTGCAGTAGATACGAGACCTCTTACAACTCATATCCACTACTACGAGAGTCGTAATGGGATGCGTACCCACTGACAACATAGAAGTCAAACAAATTTAAGGTTCTGGAATGGATACGACTCAATAAAATGAGTCTTACCCAGACCATACGACTCGTACTCTATTAGTCGTACCTACCTGGGATGATTAAATTCAGAATAAATGTTCCTGATCAGCTTATGAATGTTGGTAAAGAGTCATACCTTGCCGATACAATTGGTTCGAAGGAGCCGTAAGCTCACCAGTAAACAAATGTCATACACTATACATGATATGACTCAGTTATATGAGTCATACCGAGTCAGTATGACTAGTACCCACCACCAGTACCTGAATCAAAACAGTCATATTGAACTTTAGTTTCTAATTTTTCTTTTCTTTTCTTTACTTAGTTATTAATAATGTTGTATTTGCAGGAAAGGCTAGCGCAGAATTCAGTGAGTCCGAATATGAAACCGTATCCAAAAGAAGAGGGGATGTTTATGATGGAACCTCCAAAAAGAAAACTGCACAAAAATGGGAAAGCAACTACAAAGGATAATGGGAGGAAGGTAGTTCCCCAAGACTCAGACTCCCCTACACCAAAGGGCCCATGGAGGAAGAATCCTACTACATTGCATCCCCACACACCTCAACCACCTTCGATGATAATAATGTTGATAATGATAATGATAATAAGGCTGAATCTAGTTTGGAAGAGGTAAATTTTGAGCATGCTGAAGATGCAGGAGATGTGAATGAAGTGCCACTGATAGCCCACAAGACACACCACTCGCACTCACCACTATACCGGTGCCCATCATTGAATAATGAAGGAACCCCAAAATGTATGATACATTCAATAGTGGGTTGTTCAGGCTTCTAGGTGGCAAGATAAAAAGGGTGTTATATCCGAAGAGAAGAATGACCACCACAGGGAGGTCAGAATTGCCTCGATTTGAGAAACGCTTCAGATGTAGCGGTAACTTCTAGTTCCCCACCACTAGTTCAATAAGTGCCACCTAGTACACATGGTATACCTACAGGTATCATGATGATCTCTCAGGCTGCATGGACCGAGGTTGTAACCCAGTTAGCTACGCTTAATGCGAAGATAGGTCACAAAGAAAAAAGAGTGAGAAATTAGCTTGATAGGAGGCTTGAGGAATAGGATATGCGATTTCAAGGGCATCTAGACGCTATTGAGTCAAAGATCACTCAATAGTTGAACAGAGGGTAGATGCCCAATATTATTGATATCAAAATCGAGGTTACATAGATTAAGAAAATAGTCTCAGGGCTTTATGAGAGACCGGTGGTTGCTGAGCCCATCATTGAGACAATGATTCCTACTGTCCATTTTCCTAATATTTGGGAAGACCCGACAGAAGTTCAGGTTGAGGAGACCAAAGAGAAAAGAAGAGCGAGAAGCTGAGAAGAATGCCAGAGCAAATAGTAATTAGGATAAGTATGACTACAAGACAAGGGTCCATAAGATGGTCATTGGGGCAGGTGGATTGATATCTCCAGTAGTTGATGCTATAGGGGTTGATATTATGCCCTCGTCTATAATTGATTCAGTCTCGGTTAATGGGACGGTAGCTGATGGAAGTAGGACCCGATATACAGGCCTATGTACGGCTGATGATGCATCAGCGCTTTGAGCACCTAAGCATGACCCTTATCCTTACTCTATTTTTATTTTTGTAGAATTAGGAATAGTGGAATGATTTTTAGTTAGGGGTGGGGGTTATTCCAAAATATTTGGGAGTAGCTATATAGTATAAGTATCTAAGACTGAAAGTCTGTTATGACTTGCAGGTTTGACGCTGGCAGCTGAGATATGGAGTAGATCAGTGCGCCTATAGCAGCGGATTAAATATTTTTGTTGATGATTTTAAAAAAATTATATGTAATAAAAATTCTATTTTTATGTTTTTGATGAGGGTTATTTGACTTATGGGTGTTATGCTAAATTTTACGTTTTAATGAAAATTGTGTTGAAAAAGTGACCCCTCAAAAAATTTGTGTTTGATTTCGTGATTGGTATACTTGTGTGAAACTGTTGTGAATCTAAAAATGGCATTAGGATTAGGGATAGAACAATGAGAGACAAAATAGTTCCATAGTTAGATAACTAGTACTTAGTAATATAGCCATGTACAAGTGCGTGTGAGATATACTGAGTTCCCAATATGTTGGAATCTAAAACTTTCCCGGTTGGTTTTACCAAGGTCTACGATAGTTAGGTAGGAGAGGATCACAGGCCATTTTTTATATTAGTTCACTTTTAAGACAAACTGACCTTCCGTGCGTGAATGATATCCCTTGATCTCGATTTTGAGCCTGTATGCCTATTTTTCTTGTTACACCTATCACCTTCTAATTTGTATTACAATGAACCTGTTTTGGCCCTTGTACTCCTTGGACATTGTGCACTTCAACTCAAGCAAATTCTCTAAGTTGAGGGTGGCTATCATAGGGGTACGTGATGTGAAATAGGTATGAAAATAGGTAAAATAAAATAAAAGAAAGTAAGGCTGGGTGTGATAGAAAAACAAAAAAAAAAAGAAATTTTGTGAATAGGAAAAAAAGAAAGACTAGAAGACCACACCCAACCTGAATATGTTGTAAAATAAAAAGGGAGAAATAAGGAATGGAAACAAATAAAGTGAAAAGTGGTTAGTATGGTCCCCAAAATTTAGTGTAGTGCCAAGGAGGGTTAGTCACTTTAAATGTCCATACGTACCATACCAGCACATTAAGCCTACATTACAAGCCGAACAAAGTCCTATAGTGATCCAATCAAGACTGTCTGAAAACTTAGGAAAAGATCATAAAGGAAAGCTTATGGAATTATTTATACACCGGTGGTACTTCTTTATGAGTAAGTGAGTCATTTGTTATATCCCTGAATATATTGATTTATCCAAATATAGAATGAATGGATTTCTTTGACTGTGAGCGCACATGGATTATACTGCTAGGTTACTAGAATGTTTGATAAATGTAATCTGTGTCTATACCCAAGTGTCTATTTATAATATAATGCCATTAACGGATTCCCTCATGTTTCTATGTGTGCTAAATTGTTATACGCAGATAAGTTTTGAAAGTAAGAATTAAAGGAGAGAATAACAAGATTGAAATTAAGTTCCAAATCACGACCATGGGTTGCTTGAGAACTTTCTGTTTAAGCATTGTCTCAGTAATAGAGAACACTTATTTGGTTTTGTTTGCCTAAGGACATGCAAAAGTTTAAGTTGAGGGTGTTGATGTGGCATGGAAACACGACACTTTTGATGCTTAAAACCATAAATTTTTAGGTGAACTCAGGGTATTTTGTTAGATATAATGCACTTTGGTGTATATTGCGGGTAAATCACGTCTACAACAGTGTTTGAATGAAAAGAGAAGAAAAAGACCTTAAAAGGACCAAAATTGATCAAGATACAAGTCAGCTCACGAGTCGTATACTCAACATACAACTCGTAGGAGGAATCATACCCAAAACAAAAGCAACAAATAGGACCAAATGCTAAGTGAGGGTAAGATACGACTCATGTATATGAGTCGTAAGATGAGTATACAAGTTATGTCAACCAATCATAAGCATTCCAAAATCATATACCCAAACAAAAGACCAAGTAAAGAAAAGATACAACTTATGTATACGATCCGTACACTGAGGATACGAGATGTATAGAGAAGTCGTAAGCATAATGGAACCTAAGGTACTATTCAAAGATTGAAGTATCAGAAGTGTACAAGTTGGGAGTCTGAGTACGACTTGTATAGGGATATTGTATACAAACTAGTATTCAAAACTAGGAAGGATAAAAGTCCCAGGTAGAGATGGATGGAGGACATGAGTCAAATACTCAGGTATGAATAATAAGAAGAAGTTGTATATTGAACAAAAAGTTGAAGCCATGGGTTCATCAGAAACTGGAACGGATATGATAAGGTAGGGTACAACTCGTAGGATACCGATACGAGTGAAGACCAAGTCGTATCGACTGTCGACTTAAATCTACCTTTCCCTTTTTATTAGGATTTTAAGGTTATTTTGAGATACTATAACTACCTTAGGGTTTATATTTTATTAGATTACGTTCTTTTACATATTATTACAATACTTTCACAATTATTCTTGAGATTTTAGGGTTTATTCTATAAAAGACTTTGGAGTTTAATCATCGCATTCTTGTGCAATTGATTTTACATGTTCTTTATTGATAATCATAGTTTCTTGCACAAACATGAGAGGCTAATCTCCTCGACTTGGATTATGGAAACCCTGGCAGATTAGATACGTAGAGGAAGTGTAAGATTCAACCGTTCTAGGGTTTTTGCACTTATCTTAAAGTAACGACTATCCCCTGGACGTCACACGGTGCTTAGAACCACAAGTGATCCCAAGCTAACCCTTGTATTGGCATAACTCATGAGCAACTGAATAACAAACATAAATTTGAATGAAATAAGCAAAAGATAAATCTTTGCTAAATATGATCAATACAAAACTATATTAAAATGATTACAATCCCGATTACACAAAACAAAACTGGAATTAAATACATTAACTCTACTAACTGTCTATGAAACCTCTACTAGTATTGACTATAGATAGCCGGGACATGACCCCCAGATATTCTGAATCAATACAAATGAATGAAGAAAAATAAAATACTACTCAAACTATGATTGACTCGAGCCATTGAATCAAAAGGACTCATCGCCTACTGACTGGAAGCTGCAAACTGTCTTAATATGATGTTCGTGCTACAGCTTGTACCTACATTATAAGACAATGCATCACATAGACATATATGTGGATCAGTACTTTTGGAATGTACTTAGCATGTGGAAGTGAATGCATAAGTAAAAACAATAATGCAATAATTCAAATAAACTTTCAAAACTGCAAGCTAAATGTGAGTGACTCACCTTGGCTTGAATGATCAAAACTGATAAATCATAGATCATGAGTGATAAAGCATAAAAGAAATTCTTGTGAGCCATCACACTTAGTTCTAATAAAACTGTACTCTAATTTTTTTTTTTCTTTAAATCATGCAGGCTACGTGAAAAGGGCTCACCTTTATCAATTTTAAAACTTAAAGCTGAAATCTGATAACTGAAATCTTAGGTAAGACAATATCTAGGTAAATTTGTGAACCTTTACACTTAGTTTTCTCAAAACTGTTCTGACATTCAGTTTTTGGACTTAGGGACTTTGGGAGGTTCTTCTAACTGACATAAACCATGTGAGCCATTACGGAGTCCAATGTGTTGTTCCCCTAAGGGGAAAACCTCATATTGGGGAGAGGCGTTATACTCTTGCCAAGGAATATAACCTTCTCATAAGTGATCACTGACTTAGCCCACTATGGGCACTTAATCTTAATCCTATGGTCGCACGTAGTCCTGGGGCATAAGACCTTAGAAACATACCCAACTCGGTGCTAAATACTACTCCCGTTCTTTTGCTCAGAACTTTAGAAAATCCACCTTAAAATAGCACAAGGGTTTATAATGAAAACTAATTATGCTTCTTTCTTTTAATCACCAACTATATGAACAATGTGGATTTCTTATCTTAGCTTAGGATCAAAAGATCAATTCTTTCTTAAATCTTAGTAAACAATCATCAAAGAGGCTTAAAATCATGATCTTCTTAAAATATCAATACACAATCTTAGAGATTAAAACCCATGCTTTAATCTCATGAAAATTCATAGAAGAACATCATGCTTAATATATTTCTTGAAATACTTCAACAATATCAAGCTAATGAAATCCAAATCACAATATCATGCTTAGACTCAGTTGGAAATCTATAATCAATGTCTCAAATCATACTCGTGGTATTCAAATCATAAAAAAGAATTCTTTAAATCAAGACAAATATGGACTTTCATACCTCAATCACTTTATAAATCCAAAACTGAAAACAAGATACTTTGGGTATGAACCCTAATTGCAATTCATGTAAACTCATCTTTAAAATCTAGTTTTGGGAACAAGGTTGAAAGAAGTATCCTTATTCATAACTCCACATACCTTATTTGATTAATTAGATGTAAAAGCTTGAACTTTGAATCTCTAATGGTGTTCTTGAAGTTCTTGAATTAGGAATCTTGGGTTCTTGCTTTTCTTGAAGAAAATTTGATGAAGTTCTTGGTGTTCTTGAGGGGGGCTAGGGGTTTTTTTGGAGAGAAAGGATGAATAATAATGTATCTAATGCTTTTGGAGGATGAAATTATGTGTTATGGATGGTTTTTGGTATGAGGAATTGACCAAAGTGACCCTAGACCCTTAAGGAAATAAAGCAGGGAGTGAAATAGATCAGTATCGCATTGGTTATTGCATCGGCTTACTGCTTCTCAATAAAAATTTCATAACATTTTACTCAGGTATCGTAGTAAGGCAAAATTGGTATCATTGGAAAGCTAACTCAATTATATACAATTTGGTGGGTCTTGAGCTGCAAAATTCTACGTGTATCGAAAGTTATACATGTTCAAAGTAGACCCTTATAGAATCCAATACAAAGATTTACCTGAATCAAAGGCTCTTAGCTCAACTTCGCTCTAAGTGATTCCTATAAACATTTTTCACCTCAAGATAACTTCACACACTAGGATAATGATTATGAAACTTATATACACATGGTAATAATTTGTATTAGAGCTTATACGTGTAGGAACGACACTTAGAATTCTAGCACAAAAATACGGGGTGTTACATTATATCCCCATTGGAATCATTCGTCCTCAAATGATGGATAGGAACTTTTTGAAGCCTTAGAAGTATGGAATAATGTAGACATGATGTGTCTTATAATAAAGGATATAACTGAGCTAGAACACTAAAACCTTCTATCAAGTAACTGAGTTTTGAGCTGACTTGCCTTTACTTACTATAAGGAGCTGATTCATGCTGAGAGTTTAGACTTCACTTGAGTGTTCATGATATAATCATACATATAGAAATACAAAGTGAAAAATTATGCAGGCACGAATCATGAGACAATGAGACTAAGATTATACAATGGGTATTACACTGTCTGAGATGGAATACTTGAAAAACTAAGATCATTCACTGAACACTTATGAACTGAATCATGACTAAATATCTGAATCTGAAACTGATGCCTGATTCATAGACAGAGCTAAATTCATAATTTTCACAAATGCAAATATTATACCTCATGGAATGGCCTTACTTATGAAATTTTGGATAGTAAGACTAGATAGAAAGCTGAAAATCTATAGGAGCTTATATGCTTGATTGCTAAACTGGGTTGCAAGCTATATGGACTGGATCATACTGACTGCTCATACTCAAATAGAGTATTTCTTCAACACTCTTCTATGAAATTCTACTAATGTTAGGGAGCAAAGAATTTTGGGCATGATCTGAACAAGACATCTGACTAAGGAATCACAACATTGACACCATTTTATAGCATGGAATATAAACATATAGATTATAAGCTAGGATAGAATTAATAGGCCTTAGGCAATGTAACTTCTTACTTTTAAGCTTAAAAACACTTCTTGAATATTCCCTCAACTTTACTATTCCCCTTAAATACCATACTCATTTGACTCAACTTATAATTCTCACATGGGCATTGATAAATCTATCTACTAATTTCTAAGCTAAACTAAATCCTCTCACTGTGATCAAGCCTAACTCAAAATCACAAGATACAACACTCTACACCATAATACTAGTCTAAACCATATGATTCAATCTTCTATGTATCTTAACGTGCCTTACAACTTTAATAACTAACTTTGAACTCTTACTATGGATTCACTAGCGCATATTGGATTCCTCCACTTACATCCCAACATGATATTCAAGCCTGTCTTTATAACCATATATGAACTTCAAGGCAACACCCATAAAGGCATACTTCACCTATTCTCTAAACCACTATCAACAACAACTTTCTTGCACTATTCTTAAGAACATACACAGAATTTTCAACTAACCATGACATGTATCAAAGACTTGGCCTCAATCTTACTTCACACTTTAGCCTTAGATAGAAAAGCATAAGTAACCTTTCTTAATGAGGTTCATTAACTCCCTCTCATCTAAAGCATTGATTATCCATTATCATCACCACTATCTTAATGTAGGAAAAGGTCACTGAAGGGCTAACACATAAGGACCTGAAGCATGAAAGGATACTATACATAACTCTAACACTTAACTGAGGCCTGAAGAATAGAATGTCAAAGGCATGGATTTATTAAAGAGACCTAAACTGAGGACATACATGATATAAACTGAATTTCACTAGGATCATGAGTTTCTGAGAACTGATCATACTCTGAAACATGATTTGATACTTATCATAAGCTATTCAACATAAGAATGGAGTTCATAGATTCATGAAGGATAACTCAAATCACAGAGTGAAGCTGTTACTTGCTTTCTAGAAACTGAGAATGGACTTGAGTATGCATGAAGAGTATAAGTATTGGCCTTTGGCATGGATCTATGACGCAAGACATGGATTTGATGTGATAATGACTGAAATCCAAGGAATAATCTAGAGTAAGAAGGGATCAATATCTCATCACAACTCTTATTGACACGTATCACAATCTAATTCTCAAAACTTAATTTGGTTCTGCACTCTACCATCTCCTCCTTAGGTCAAAGATGATATTCTAAGCTTATGGGTGTACTCCTTATCCTCGAAATTGAGCCATAATTTCTTCATTCTAATGTCTACACATAAATTCTAAACTCAGAAGAATAAACTATATTCGAACTTACTAACTTCATTCTTGAACAACCCTTTCATATACCATCCTTTACTTTGTAGCTTCAATAATCATCATCAAAGACTTTCACTCTCATTTGCAAACATATTTACCTTACTAAACACATAATCATAGCCTACCAAGATCACACTTCTATACTTATATTTTTCCCAAATTGTATGAACCAAGATCATACTTAAAAGACTTAACACTATCTATCCAAAACTCCTCAACTTAGCTATTAAAAACACCATGTACTATAGAACTAGACTTCTTTCACTTAGAAACTCAAGGGTACTACTAACAACACACGACACTTAATAACCTTAGAAAATAATGCAACCCCATATAATATTGGGCACAACTCTACATCATATCTACAACATCATACTTAATCTCCAATCAATAAACTTAAATTTTTGCATTCACTGTTTCAATCCTATTGATTCACCTCCATATAACTAGTATCACTAACTATGCATCATTATTTCCACCTCGATAACCATCCACTGTTCAAACTTTGTGTCTAGGGCTAGCCATGATTAACAACCCAACCTCACATACTATTCTCACTTGGAAGCTATAAAACAAGACATCAAGAAACACTAGTCCACTAGAACCCCATAACAACCATAAGCGATCACAATCCTATGGTATACCTTATTAAACATCGTTAGCACATCCTCTTTCTACACATTACGACTATTTATCCATCTATACACCTAAATTACTTTCATAGCTCTATAAGTTTCAACTAAACTCCCTTTTTGCAACCTTAAGGAAAGCCTAAATAAACAATACCCAACCATCAAATACTTCATCAATAGCCTATACCTTTCTAACATAATAAATACCATCATAACTCATTTCCTACTTCAAGAATCCAACAATTCACCCTAACTAAAAACTCTTTCTCTACCTTCTACTAAACTAACACACAAGGATATATCACCTCACTACTAACTCTATCATATGTAAAAGTTCATCTATGTACATTCGATCAATCGCCATCACCACCTTTCTTGCCACTACACTTCTATACCCATGCTTCGAGCTATAAGAAGGTTCTACTACTTATGAATTATAACACTCTAGGTTGCAATATCCCTTGAATGCAAACTCTATTCAACAATCTAGGTTCATACTATACACTCTTATGAGCACTATCTGTATTGAAGGAATAATAAGGAGTTTGAATACATATCTTATTCTATCTTAACTGAATAACTCATAAGGATGAGGACATGAACTTTCAACTTATGAAACTTGTAACACTTTAGCGAGCTCCTCTCAATCCCCTTGTATGACTTTTCAAATTACTGATAGTAAATGTGAGAGCATCATCTTGGGAGGAATTGGAACTTGCTAATCATATTATCTCAAGAATATAACATAAATAGAGAAGTATGGATTAACACACGAATCGGCAAAAGTTTTTAAAGGAACAACTTTACAGCACGATCTAGAGTATAAAAGAAAGAAAACTTTTTTCTTAGATGCCTTGTAGCCTCTCGAAGAAAAGTACAGATGTCTTTGTACCATTTTGCAAGACTCTACTAAACACGGCTTCATAGACACCCTAGGACACTTGAACTTTATGCTCTGATACCAAGTTTGTAATGCCCCGAGTCTACCCCTTGGACGTCACATGGTCCTTAAGACCATAAGTGATCCCAAGCTAACCCTTGTACTGACATAACTCATGAGAAACTAAATAAAATACATAAATCTAAATGAAATAAGCGGAAGATAAATCTTTTTTGAATATGATCAATACAAAACTATATTAAAATGATTACAACCCTGATTATACGAAAGAAAATTAGAATCAAATACATTAACTCTACTAGTATTGACTATCGGTAGTTGATACATGACCCCTAGCTATCCCAAATTAATACGACTAAATGAAGAAAAATAAAATACTACTCAAACTATGACTGAATCGAGCCTTTGAATCAAAAAGACTCATCACCTACTGACTAGAAGTTGCAAACTGTCTAAATATGATGTGTGCACTATAACTCGTACCTACATTAGAGACAATATAGCACATAGACATATATGTGGATTAGTACTTTTAGAATGTACTGAGAATGTGGGGGTGAATTCAAAAGTAAAAACAATAATGCAATAATTCAAATAAACTTTCAAAACTGCATGCTAAATGTGAGTGACTCACCTTGGCTTGAATGATCAAAACTGACAAATAGATTATGAGTGATAAAGCATAAAAGAAATTCTTGTGAGCCATCAAACTTAGTTCTAATAAAATATACTCTAATTATGTTCTTTAAATTATGCAGGCTAACTGAAAAGGGCTCACCTTATCAAACTTAAAACTTAAATCTTGAACTTTGAATCTCTAATGGTGTTCTTGAAGCTTCTTCTTGAAGTTATTGAATTAGGAAGCTTAGATTTTTGCTTTTCTTGAAGAAAATTTGATGAAGTTCTTGGTGTTCTGGAGAGGGGCTAGGGTTTTCTTGGAAAGAAAGGATGAATAATAATGTATCTATTATTTTGGGGGGCTGAAATTATGTGTTATGGACGGTTTTGGGTTAGGAGAATTGACCAAATTGACCCTAGACCCTTTTGGAACTGAAGCAGTGTATGAAATAGCTCTATATCGCATTGACTATCACATTGGGGAAAGCAATGCATCGTGTCGCTATCGCGTCGGCTTACTGCCTCTCACGAAAAATGTTATAACTTTTTGCTCTAGTATCGGATTAAGGCGAAATTGGTATCATTGGAAAGCTAACTCAATTACATACAATTTGGTGGGTCTTGAGCTGCAAAATTCTGTGTGTATCAAAAGTTATACACGTTCAAAGTAGACCCTTGTAAAATTAAATACAAATATTTAGCCGAATCAAAGGCTCTTAACCCAACTTCGCTCTAAGTGATTCCTATGAACATTTTTCACCTCGAGATAACTTACACACTAGGATAATAATAATGAAACTTATATACACATGGGAATCATTTGGATTAAAGCTTATACGTGTATAAACTACGCTTAGAATTCTAACTCAAAAATACGGGGTGTTACACTTAATCTTCTTCATAATAATTAATCTCAAGTATCTGTAGTACCTTGAGATAGCCTGTATCCGCATCCATCCCTACCGAGGAGCTGTGATTGAGGGAAAAATTAGGATAGTGATTTGGGATTCATCTCTACCTTTTAGTTCCCGACATCTCATCTAATCACTCAATCCTACCCAGACGAGTGAACTGAGGTCTTAACAAGGGGAAACAAGGAGACACCCTGAGACTTACCTAGTAAAGAGTGAAATTTATCTTCTAGCTTACCCAGCAGTTGGTAATACCTATCTTGTAGACTTTGCATGCAGAACAACAGAACAGTTGGGTTGATCACAAGAAATTTATGGAGTTGAGAGGCCAGAGGAGACATAAACCTAGTGATCGTCTCTTATTGATTACAACTCAAAAGCACTCAAGATTTGGTTACTATTTACAATTGATACTACAAATCCCCCCATTTACTTTTCTGTACTACTCGTGGATTACATCAAGCTAAGTAACTATTCATGTTTTACCTATGGGATCGACCCCAACCAATTTGGGTTATTATATTTGCAATCGACCCCTTATACTTCTGAGAGGAGTGTAGTTTTGGGCGTCATCACTGGAGAA
>NC_061121.1:52172296-52177456 GCF_002878395.1 Capsicum annuum | reverse complement strand
CTTATACTTCTGAGAGGAGTGTAGTTTTGGGCGTCATCACTGGAGAAAATGTCTCATTAAAATCTATGACTTCCTTTTAAGTGAATCCCCTAGCATCTAGGTTTGCTTTATATCTTTCGATATCACCTTTTGAATCACACTTGGATTTTAAAAATTCACTTACAACTAATTGGTTTTGATCCTTTTGGTAACTCGACAAAATCCTAAACACCATCGTCTTTCATAGAGTTCAACTCATCTTTCATGGCTTTGATCCATTTAGCAGAATTTTAGCATGATTTTACTTGACTAACAGTTATAGGGTCATCGTCCAATCCCATGTCAAAATTATGATCTTGAAAATAAACAAAATAATCATCCGAAATCATAATTCTCCTTTCTCTGCTAGATCTTCTTTTAGGAAATTCAACTTGAGGTTGTTAAACATGAGGTAATATCATTGTGTTTTATCCATAATCCTGATTTACGGGTTGAAACACATTTGGTAAAGTAATCTGATCATTTTTACCGTAATTGATATTATTGAATTCCTCTTCAAACACAACTTATTTGTCTTCATTACTCGCACTATAATCAAAATCCTTAATAAATTTGGCATTCTCAGTTTCGAAAAAGAATCTATTCATGGAATCGTAAAACTTAAAACCTCTCGATCTTTCTGAGCAATCTACAACGTAGCAACTAACAGTTCTTGAATTCAACTTCTTTTAATTAGGTTTGTAAGGCCTTGCTTCAGCTGGTCATCCTATACATGCAAGTGCCTAATACTAGGCTTCTTACCAGTCCACAACTCATATGGGGTCTTAGCTACTGCTTTGCTAGAAACTCTATTTAGTATATAAACTGCAGTCGTTAATACTTCTTCCCAAAGCGACTCGGGTAAAAAGAATGTCTAATCATTCTTCTTACCATATCCTTAAGAGTTCGATTTCGTCTCTCAGCTACACCTTTTTAACTTGGAGTCCTCGGTATAGTGTATTAAGGTACAATCTCACACTTTGTCAAATGCTTTGCAAAAGGTCCTGGACATTGTTCACCTAATGCATCGTATTTACCGTAGTATTCTCCTCCACGGTCAGACTTGACAACCTTATTCTCTCGCCTAATTGAGTTTCAACTTCAGTCTTGAAAATTTTAAAAACATTCAAAGATTGTGACTTCTCATGAATTAAATAGAGGTATCCGTAACGAAAGTAGTCATCTATAAAGTTAATAAAATATTGTTGACCATTTCATGAAGTCGTAGGAAATGGGCCACAAATTAAATATCTGTATTTATCAACTCTAAAGGTTCTTTACTCCTACAAGCACCTCTTTTCCTTACATTCATTTGTTTTCCCTTAATACATTTTATACAAATTTTAAATCTGACAAAGGGAATTAAGAGTTTCTTCTGACACAAGCCTTTGAATCCTTTATTTAGAAACATAACTCAATCGCTTATGTAGTAACATTGATGAATTCTCATTGTGACTTTGTGTTACGCTGTAATCTAGCTGATTTGCCAACGATTATGATTCGTCTAGATTATATGAAGGTTCCATGCAAAATGAAGCCTTTGCATCATTCATGTGTGTTGAAATATGATGCTTTAAAATATCAATGCTGGAAAAATGACCTGTATTCTGTTACTATTTACATCATCTTCTTGTTGTAGGAAAAGAAAAGAAAAAGAAACAAATCATCACCTCTTTAAGAAACGAGCAGCAAAACTACTAGAAACCCTTGGAGAATAGCCAGTATGATATACACTAAATTCTTGTGCAACAGCATCACTCTACGACCGTCAGCAATCATCAGAGGAAAATGGCACTTGTCGTCGGATGGATCCTTATAAGTTACTGTAGCCAATCCTTCGAAATCACAGTCCAAACTGTTTTGATTTTTGAATTGATAATACATATTGAAAGCATAGGAAGCATTTCCTTGTGCACTCAGATGATTACAGGACGAACCATAGCCCAAAGCAGTGCAATCAGAAAGACTGCACGCGTAATCAACACTCTTTGCCAAGTAAGTTTGTGCATCTTTTTGTGGATGTGGCTTTAGTATACACCACCTTTTATGCATATAATTAACACCTTGTATTGCAACTAGGCTTTTATGCTTCTTCTGGCCAGATAAATCCAGCTCATATTTGGGCTTTCCGTCGAACTCAAATATGCCCCAATGCCTCTCAAAGTTACCAGGAGCAATGCTTTTACTATTCTCATCAATCAGGCTGAACAAGCAAACATCTATTTTCCCTTTCCTTGCAGGGGTTCCTTCTCCACTTAGAGCATGTTGAATCAATCCTTGGTTAAATCTTTTGGCATTATCGATATTTGCATTTTTATCTCCATCTGTTGGCCACCCTACTTCGCCAACTATGATTTTCATGTTAGGAAAGCCAGCTTTCTTCAAAGACCATGCAAGAGTATCGAAATTGGCATCAAACACATTAGTATAAAGATACTCGCCATCTTTCATAGGCTTGTTTGATCCATTAAAGAAGGCATACTCTAATGGGAAATAATCATTTTCATAGAGACTGAGGAAAGGATAGATATTAACCACAAATGGTGCATCATTTGAGTCGAGATATTGAACAATTTGAATGGCTAAATCGCGTATTTCTGGCCTGAAATCGCCAGCTGAGGGGACAGGATTAGAGTCAGGGGAGTAGTAAATGTCAGCGTTTAAGGGGACCACTGCTTTCACCTCTGGTCCTAGTCCAGCATGGTTGATGGCTTCTTGAACGTTTCGCAGAGCTGGAAAAGTGGAATGTAGATAAGTGCCATTGTATGTTTGAAGAAATGGCTCATTTCCTACTGCTACATACCTGTATTATTAAGAAAATTTTGTGGACTAATAGTGAGCATGGTATTGTTGTTAATACACTTGATTTGTATTAAAGAAAAAGAAAATAACACGAAGTTACTTAGAAAAGAAAAGACACCTCTCACTTTATGGGAAAAATTATCTTTTTGGTAACAACAAAATTTGTAAAAAAAAAGAAAAGGTTAAAACAAGTGAGTCATAATCCAGCAAGTTTATTTTCTTTCGGCCAAAATCTCCAAAGTAGGAATCAACTATAAGAAAGTATTTTAGACAAAGAAAAAGGAAAATAGAAGGAAGGAAAGGTCGACAGCCCGTTGAAATATTGGGAAGAAATGCATAAAGAGTGCACCACTACCTTTAAGATAAATGTTTGATTGATTATATGAACTTTCAAATAACAATAAGTTGATGAGCAGACTATAATTGACATTATTATTGTAAGAAATCATCATTCATTTTACTATTTCCCTCAGTGAGTGTCCATACTTTGAAACCGTCAATAATACAATTATTATTTACAATTGTAAGTACCTTACATTTGATATAGTTGCTAAGCAACCATTAAAAAAATCATCTATTTTGAATTTATCTTTTCATTGATAAACACATGTTTTTATCTCGAGTGTTGCATGAGAATGGTACTTCCCCCCAATTTAGTTGTCATGATTATTCAAAATATTTTCTCTTAAATACTTATCATTTTAGAAAAATAAGATAGATTTTTTATTTCATTTCACCTTTAGTTTCAGTTTCAATTGTTCTTGGAAGTAAATAATATCAATTACATGTTTGTATTTTGAAAACTTTGGAACTCAGATTAAAAATACAAGGGTAAGTAGTCAAAATTTACTCTTTATTTATGATTATTCAGAAAATGCCAAAAAAAGTATAACAAGTTAAAAAGAAAGAAAATATATGCATATTTGGAAATTTTGGAACTCATGTCAAAAGAATGGATTTTGCTCCTCTCCATTTCCATTCTCTCCATTTTTCCCAAGTTTCCATCTTAATTGATGACATATGGCATAGTTCAAATTAAATGAGTAAGATTTAATTATTCTAAAATAAATCCCTAACCATAGTTTAGATAATAAATACATTATATATTTAGCTTAAAAAAATATTGTAATCCCACAATATTAACAATATATTATCTTATCCATAAAAATAACAACAAAAATCTTTTCTTACTAAATTTTTTTCCTACTCATGGTCCATCTTTTAATTTCTATTTAAATTAACCTTTTTATTGCATTTTAGGAACTTTCTCTTTAATAATTACTAGCTATTTTATTATCTTTAAAATAGGCAAAATAAAATAGGAGAGTCGATAATTTTCCCTATTTTATTTCACCTATGCTCCTCCTATTTTTTTCACCTATTTTAAAGAAAATAAAATAGACAATTGTTAAAGAAAAAATTCAAAAAAAAAAGGCAATTAAAAAATAATTTAGAATACGAGAGCCGAATATTTCTTTCATTTTCTCCCTATTTTATTTCACCTATTTTAAAGAAACTAAAATATCTAATTTTTAAGAAAAAGTTTCAAAAAAAGGTGATAAAAATTAATCTTGTTATAAAACAAGAAAGAACAAGGAAGAAGAGTTGAGAGAATAGAGAGAGTAATTGTTATTTCTCTTTAGGATTCTTGATTAAGAATACAATGAATAAAACTCATCTATTTATAGGAGAAAATACTCCTAGTTTCTGACTAAAAGACAAATATTTTGAAATCCTAATAGATATCAACTAGATCCTATTAGATCTTGATAGACATTCACTATAATGTAAATACATTTATAACACTCTCCTTTGAATGTCTAGATAGATAATGTGCCTCGTTAAAACTTACTATAAAAAACCTAGTGGGAAAAAAATCTAGTGAATGAATAAGAGTACAGATCTCTAACAATACGCATATAGGTTGCCTCATTAAAAACCTTATAAGAAAAACCCAGTGGGACAAAACCTCGTAAGGAGAAAAGAGTACAACGCGTATCAACTCCCCCTAATGAGAACATCCTTGAACCTTTGCATCCCGATCTTATGCAGCATCTTCTTGAAAGTTGCAATTGGAGAAGATTTGGTGAATAAATTAGACACACTGTCACTTAAACGAATCTGTTGCACGTTTATATCACCATTCTTTTGTAGCTCATGTATCTAGAAATGAAATGTGCTTCGTTCTATCTCCTTTTATGCATCCTCCCTTAAGATGTGCTATCCATGCTGCATTATCTTCATATAAAATCATGGGTACTTTGTCACATTTCAAATCACATTTTTCTCAAATGATATGTATTATGGACCTCAACCATACACATTCTCGGCTTGCTTCAT
>NC_061121.1:52085590-52169296 GCF_002878395.1 Capsicum annuum | reverse complement strand
AATAGCTATTATCTCAGCATGATTCGATGAAGTGGCTACGATAGACTGCTTTGTATATCTCCAAAATATGACAGTACCACCACATATGAACACATAGTCTGTTTGAGATTGAGCTTTATGCGGGTCAGATAAGTACCCAACATCAGCATGACCAATAAGATCGGGACTGCAATCTTTAGAATAAAACAAGCTCATATGTTTTATCCCATTCTGATGTCTCCTAGTAGGAGCAAAAATATACCTTCCTAATAAATTGACTGAAAAGGCTATATCGGACTTTGTAGTATTTGCAAGATACATGAGTGCACACTTGCACTAAAATATGGTACTTCATAACCAATCTAATTCGGTATATTTCTCATTTTAGCAAATAATCTATTTCTTTGAAAACTCTTCAAGAGTTTCAATAATTTTCAAGCTATAAGCTTATACAATATAAGGATTATCAATAAGTTTCCCAGAAACTTTTATATTTTGAATCCTTAAAGAAGTTATCATATAAATTTTGTCAAGTGACAATATTCAATATTTCATGTGTGACATCTTCAAGTGTCTAGACTGCAAATCAAACAAGTTTTATGCTTACCAAGATGCATCCTTTCATGTCACTTGATAAATGTTTCTACGTCAGCATGCTTAAATTAACGTAGAATTCAGATCCTCGTAATCTTTTACAATATTGCGCCAATATTGTATCAAAGATATCGTCGACGATTTCTTATTTTGTATCGATTCACAATGCAACATAACATTTTGAGATCTCATCACTTCTTTATTTTTAAGTACCTGAACCTCTCATAAGGTTTCATGAAGTGTTATGTCGTAGGCTCTTCAAGAGCACATTGCCTTTTTTATGATTATTTGCTCCTTATTTTTCAACGATTATTTCATTTGGAACCAATTAGTCTACCATGCTTCATGCATACAGAGACTTTGTCCTTTAGAGACACACAATAGGAGTACTTGCAGCTTAAATATGAGATGCTTTCGGCATTTGACTTGAATTATCTTTTGAATAAGGATCTGATTATAATTCCTAACATATTTCATAGTTGCTTATAATCTCCCCTTTATGTTAGGAAAACTAACATACATCCTCCATCTTTGTGCATCATGGTATATTTATTAATCGTATACCGCACATCAAAACTATTAAATGAAATAGATGGTTCCTGACCTTGAACCAATTGGGAGGAAAGAAATAACCATAATTTATTAATCTAATGCATACAAGTGCTATTGTATGCAACATATCATATTTTAGACCAACACATGAAGCTTTGTTCTCATTAGCAATGGTTTAGCTATTTATTGAAGGCATTCAATGCCCAGCCATCATCATCAAGATGAATTATCTTGATTGCACAATCTAAAAATTATGTTCTTAACTTAATTTTATTGAGAAAGCAACTTTATGAATATCAAACGTAGGTTGACAATGAATATACATGTGATCATCTTATTGATACATCTTTTCAACATATCACATGATAGGTGAACGGGCTCATATTCACCTTTTATACTTTTCAGATTTTAAGAGATCTAATCCCAAAATTAGTTGGTCCAACCAACTTTTCACAAGAACAAGCAACATTAAAAGCTCATGAAGAATTTTCGAATTCTTCAATATGTATTTAATACTTAATATGCACATCATTGGGATATCGCAATCATTCATGTCAATTTATGAACTTTTATTTTAGTAAACTCCAAGTTTACCCTGACATGTATCTTTTACTTTAATAAATTTCAGATTTACTATTACATGAATAAATTTCAGATTTACTTCTTTAGAAATAGATTTCAAAATAATCCTTCTCAGTTATTATGCTTCATTCGAAAGTGAGTTATGATACCATCACAATCAAGTACACATTTGTATTAATAAGGTTCTCATTCCTCATGAATAGAATATAATTGTGCCTTAAGCCTATCAAATTATGATAGCTTATAGCTCTTTCAAGATCGAGGCATACATATGATATAGAGAATTTTCTCTAACATATCTTATGATCATAATAAGCGTGTGAAAATATTATCAATTTTGATAATAATTATCATATTGTCCCACCACGCTTAGATTCGTATATTCAACCACTTGTCTCTTTTAGACATATTATGCATTGCTACCACATTCACTTCTTGGAATGGAGCATATTCAATGGACAGATTTGATGTCTTTTCATCAAAAATATATTATTTTGCCTTAGTCATCATAATATCATCAATATGGTGCATTGAGATTCAAACTCAATGTCTTATCCATATAAAGGCGTCTTTGGCAATAACTCGATGGGACTTGAACCCACCATATTATTATCCTTTTTGATAATATAAATGGTTCCAAACCAATTATTTTTTCTCAAATCCAACAATAATTATATTATTAGTAGCAAAAGACATATAACATAAGGAATTACTAACCTTGAAATTACCTTTAGATTAATAATCTCACCTTATTTGACAGAGTATCGTGCTTGAAATTACGTTTAGATAAATTACCTTTAGATTAATAATCCCACCTTGTTTGGCAAAGTCTCGTGTTGATAACGTGTTATAAAACAAGAAAGAACAAAGAAGAATAGTAGAGAGAATAGAGAGAGTAATGGTTATTTCTCTTGAGGATTCTTGATTGAGAATACAATGAATAAAACCCATCTATTTATAGGAGAAAATACTCCTAGTTTTTTACTAAAAGACAGATACTTCAAATCCTGATAGATATCAACTAGATCTTATTAGATATTGATAGACATTCACTATAATGTAAATACATTTATAATAAATCTAAAATAGAAGAGCTGATTATTTCACCTATTTTTAAAAAAAAAATGAAATAGCTAATTGTTAAAGAAAAAGTTTCAAAAAAAAAAAACAGATAATAAAAAAATCAATTTACAAAGAAATTAAAAGATGGAATTCTTTCATAGGAAAAGAAAGTAGGAAGAGAAAATCTTTTGTTGCTTTATTTATGAACATGTTGCTAAGATGGCGGGATCACGATACTTTTTAAAACTAAATATATAATTATTTATTATTTATATTATAGTTAAAAATTTATTTTAGAATAATTAAATCTTACTCATTCAATTTGAACTGTATGATATGTTACTAATCAAGATAGGAACTTCGAAAAAATGGAGAGTGAAAATAGAGAGTAGCCTAACATTAAATAAAGAAACAAAATGTAGAGCATGGGAGTACTTTCCCATTTCAGTACACCCATTTAAGTACTTAAAATAAGAAAAATACTACTGATATACCTAGTCTCGGGAGGGGAAAATGGGTTCACATTAACCCATCCCGTTCACGTAATCCACCCCTAGAAAAGGGTGTGGATTGGGATTAAAAAAGTACTCCTTCCGTCCTAATTTAGGTGGTATTATTTGACTTGATATAATATTTAAGGAAAAAAATGAAGACTTTGAAAGAGATTTTTTTAGACGAACTAAAGAAAGTCGGCCACATATTGGGACAGAGCCACAGAGGGAGTGAAAAATGGACAGAAAACCGGTGGTTGGAACTTGGAAGTGTAAAACTATATGTCCATGCAAGAAGTGAAACATGTTAGACTGAATTGAACCTGATTTTGACTCCACGAGTGTAAGCATAAGCAGAGACATTGGCATCAATCCAAGAGGCTGCCATCCCAGGATCAGTGCTCATATCTTGCAACATATAGTTAGGAATTGCAAGCATCACTTCAATATCACTACCTATCAAAGCATTCAAGATCTTTTCATCTGCTTCAAACAATTTTACTTTGTCAAAGCCATTTTCTTTAAGCATTTTCACAACGCTCTCTGCTGACAACTGGTGAGATGCCATTGTACCCCAGTTCACTCCCACACTCAAACATCTCTGTGCCATTGTTATAAACACTAAGGCTATAATTCCCGGAATCAAGATATGCCTACAACCCGCGCCACTCATCATTTTTCGTTTTCTTTTTCCAGAACTTTCTTCTGAGATATATTTGCATACACAAGTTGAAGATGAATAACTCTCGCGACTGTTAGTGAAGAAACCTCAATAAGAAGGATGAAAAGAGAAGACAGAAGCAAGATGAAGAAAAAGATATCAATAAGAGAATGAAAAGATGTCATGAGGGAAAATCCATTTCATAAATTTAACAGCCAGGAAAAAGCAATCTTGCACTTCCAAAAGTTATCAGATTGAAAAACATATCTTTTCCTTTAATAGTAGTATTTTGCTTTACTTTTTCTTTTTTGAAGGGGCAGCTTGGATAATGGAGAGTAAGGGAAGAATTTGATGAGAATCCAAACTTTATATCAACAAAGTTGATATCACTCAAAACTCAGGTTGTTAGTATTAGCTCAAGTGTGATTTGTTTATATAATATGTATTGCTACTTTACTTTCTTTTTCTCCTTCCTTCCCGTCTTTCATATATAGCTCGATGTAAAATGTATTATTTCCTTAACAATCAAAGTGGAATTTAGCAAGCTAAAGTTATAAGAAAGTGTTCTAACAAAGGACCAGTATCTTTCCAGTAACAAGCTACAAAGATACAAGGACAAGAAACGTTTGGTGTGATGGACAAGAAGAGATAATTTGGGATAAAATTTTAGTACTCCTATTTCAAGTTTGGTTACAAAATTTGGGATTTCTTATCCCATGATTAACATTTAGTGCTAGGATAAGTTATCCTGGCCTCTCGATGGAATACTAATTTTGAAATAACTTATATCATGATGAAATAATAAAAATACCCTTAGATTTTTTTTACACACCACTAATATAAAAAGCTAAATAAGATGGAGAGCATTTTAGTAAACAAACTTATTCGTAAGGACCCGTTTGGCCATAAAAAAATAAAAATCACTTTATTTGGTATTCTTAAAATTGAAAATAAAGTTGGAGTTGTGTTTGGCCATAATATTTTCAAAAATATTTTGAAGTTTTGATTTACTTTTCTATAAATAGAATTTATACCCTCAATTTCTAAAAACTAGCAAAATAAATTAAATTACTTTTACAACTCCACTATAATACAAAAATAAACAATATTTACTATCGAACATTGAAAACAACCACATGGAGCCATGTTTTCGTCTTCCATAACATCACCAACAAACCAAAAATTAAAAAATTGGGATAGTATTTAATTTGGTTGGTGGTTTTTGTACAAAATAAAAAGAAAGTTGGGGTAGTATTTAAAAATAAAGCGACGGAAAAAAATAAATCCAAAAATAATGAATACATTGAGATGTTTTTCAAAAAATCAAAAATTGTGAAAACATATTTTAGATATGTTTTGATTTTCATGACCAAATAAGTATTCCTGAATAAAGCGAAAACGTATTTCATAATATTGTAAATAATATTTATGGCTAAACGTCTACTTATAAATTATGCAATGCATATTATTTTTAATACAATAAACCAAACAACCAATAAAAAATAAAAAATAACATGATTACTAACCCCATCGGTACTTGTCTTCAAACCAAATGACCCCTAAAAGGCGGACTAACTATGGAAAATATTTTCCTGAAAAATAAGTTGATTTTCTACTTATTTTCTCATGTTTGGTTAGTGAATGGAAAATATTTTTCGAAAAATATTTTATGGTGTTTGGTTGGTGAGTAGAGAATATTTTTTAGAAAAATATTTTCTAGTGTTCGATTAATGAGTGAAAAAATATTTTTTAGAAAATACTACTATCTGTTAACTAGTATATCAGTGCCTCTAGCAACTCAAAAATTTGTAAGAACTAATTTAAGCATAATAAATAATATCAATATCGAATACTAAAATATTACAATCACTAAATTAAAGCAACTATTAATTAACAAATATAGGAGACACTTTTCCATATTCTGTTAGGACGATCTCAAGATACTACAATTAATAGAAATATAACAGAACGACAAACTTATTCAACCTCGTGAAACAAGTTACATCGATAACAAAATGAATTATGCAATTATGCAATTAACAAAAGTAACATAAATAAGTCTTCCTCTATGCATATGAAAATAACAATATATTCAACGAATTGAAAATGGAAAAAATTCGGGCTTCATTATTTTTTATTTCAAATAGTGAAAAATTGAAGCAAAGCACAGTGAAAAACATTTTCAAGTAATGTAAATTTTTTAGAAATATAAATTTTTTGCGTCATGTGAATATAAGTATTGTTGGGGTGGGAAGAGGGGTGAGGGTGAGGTCATAAGTTACATTTATCATTTTTTGAAAAATAACTTCCCTTGGTCCATGAGGGAAGTCATTTTTCATCAAATGGTGAAAAATAAGTTGTCTTAGAAAATATTTTTCTAAACTTTTGTTGCAACCAAACAAAGGAAAACCAAAAAACTTTTTCTGAAAAATACTTTCCATCATATCAAACACACCCTATATTGTTAGTCTCTATCGAGGTAGAATAAGGTCAACATATATTTGATTCTCTCCAAACTTCACTCGTGAAATTACTGAATATGTTGTTGACAAATGTGACTTGGTGGGGGCAAAAGAAAATAAAGTAGAAGGAAAGATGCAACCCCAGAAAGCTGAAGAGGTCGTCACTTTTTGGTTAATAGAGATATTGACTCTTTTCTGCAAGGATATTGAAAAGAACCCTCCACAGTGCCCCACTTTCCAACCAAAATCTACGTGTTTTAAGGCTCATGCAACCTTTCTATTGTTGTTTACATTTCCTTTTTCATCAAAAGTTTCAAGCTTTTTGTGGCTTTTGATTTTCCGAAAAAAGTTGGTTTGAGACTGGTGCAATTCCTATTCAAGAAGATATACATCCTGCAAAAGATAAAATTCCTCCGTCAACATCCACGTGTGTCATCAAGTAGCAAGGTGTCCATAGCGATAACTAAGATCGACAAACAAAGCAAGTTTAATGACCTTGTCAAGGTTGGTGACTTCCCTTGCACATATAGAGTAACTATAACGTCAGCTCAAGCTCCAATGCCAACGTCATAAGTTGTGGGTAGGGGTGTTCATGGTTTGGTTAAAAATCAAATCGAACCACAAACCAAACCAAACCGATTAAAAAAAATCGACATTTGGTTAGGTTTGGTTTGGTTTTAAATTTTTAAAATCGATACTTATGTAATTTGTTTTGATTTTACTCTAAAATAACCGACAAAATAACCAAACCGAACTGATAAAAATTATATATATATATATATGTATACATATATATATGTATATATATGTGTACACACACATACGTATGCATATATAAATTATTTATATATTATTCATAAATAAAATATAAATATTTTTATATTTTAAATTTTAATCATGAATTTAACTTTAGTCATAGCACTTTTAGTCATATGTCTCCATCTAGTTGATTGTACGTTATGAGATTCTATATGATTTTCGCACTTTGAATGACAAATGATACTAATTTTAAAATTATATTGTCGTCTATGGGATTTTATAGGTGAGTTTTATTAAACTATAGATAATCACTAGTTTTGGACTTTCTTTTTGGTCCCTATTAAGCAAAAAATATATGTGCTTACCTTTTTGGGGGTTTATCATATCATTCTCTTATATTTAGTTTCTAAATACTTTTGTAGAAGCGTTCATATAGTGTTGTTCATGGTTTTGCCTAAGTATAACCCTAAATTGACATCTTAGTTTCAAGGTTGAGGAACAACACTCGATTGACATCTCATATGTTGGATTGAATTTTTTTAAGAAAAAATTCAACTTTTATCATTAACTAAAGTTATAAACCGAAAAAACGAACCGAACTAAACCGACGGTTATTTTTTTGTGTTGGTTTGATTTGGTTTTAGAATTTTAAAAATTAACTAAGTTGGTTTGGTTATGATTTTGACCAATAACCGACTCATGAACACCCCTAGTTGTGGGAGTGGGGGCTGAATTCACATAGACCCCTATTACAGCAAGTATAAAAGAACAAAAGATGGATTTCATAGGATATCACTTTAAAAAGCATTTCTTACTCCTTCAGTAAAGTATACATCCAACTCAACCAACACAGACAAAAACTAAAGGTCAAGCATTTAACACATAAATTTCCAGTTTGCAGGAGTCCAGCTATGAAGATACATATTGTTTCATGATTCTCACCCCGAGATTGAAGAGCATCATTGTTTACCCTAATCATCAATGCATGTTTCTTCCGGTAATCTGAAGCTTAAACAAAACATAGCCTGCATAAGATTAAGATAGGAAAAAGACCAGCTCAGGGGCATAAATTATAAGAATATACCCGTAAAGTCAACAAATGAATGATGCCACTCCAAAAAAGTTGGTCCTATATTGAACTTGTACCTTATTTGGAGCAACATCTCTAACCCTGTGAAATTTGGGGTTTTGGATTCTGGCTCCCAGAGCAGATTCTGCTACCTGCAAGTCACAAATTGAGTAAACCATACAAGAGAATGTAGACTAGCTGAAATAAATGAAAGATGGGAATAAGTACGTTGTGAAGGTAGATTTAGTAGCACTAGTAGGACCAAATGACATAGTAAAGTAATAACTGAGAGCATTAATAACCAACTTGACCTGTGATATACTATGTCCAGATATTGAATACTATGCAAGCTACAGCATTTAGTCAATCGAGTTATTCAAGGACATGGTAAACATTAACCAAGTGCAGTAATCATCACCAACTATGTTGCTCGGACTCTTCAAAAATGTCAATGGGTGCGTGTCGGATTCGCCAAAGCTAGTGTATTTTTGGAGAATCCGACACGGGTGCGGCATCGAAAGTGAAGAATCCGCGCAACTTAGATCAACAACCACGTATTATATTAAGTACACCCGTAATTTACTAACCCATTGACATGCCCCGAGAACTTCTCTATTTCGGGTTTGTTACTAAATTGCGAATCATTTCATGTCATGCACTTATTCCATTATATTATCAATGATTTTATCTGAGTAAATTTCAAATAATCCTGTTGGAAGCAATTGAAAAAGTAAGAGCATGCTTTCATCTACCCCAAAATTGATAAGGTTTTTGGTCAAGGGCGATGATCGTCATTTGACTTCATTTATTTTCGTGACATGAAAATTAGGACAGAGAGAGAGAGAGAGCATTGCTGTCAATAATCCCATAATGAGCAGAAGGTTATTACTAACTTAAGAGCGAGCAATTTACCATTTTTGAGCTCTCCCCAATCTAGCGGGAGAAAAAGAAGAGAGATTTATAGGCTTTAATACAACCTTGCAAAGTTAGCCTATATATTAATACCACAATGGCCTCAAGTTCACATTTAAGATGAACAACCTCAAGTCTTATCCAGTAACAGCTTAAATTAATTACAAGAAACTAAAGTGTTCATTGTTAAAACAAAAACAACGTTTTCAGACCACACCTATTGATATGCTAATTTCAGCTTTTTGAGACAGTAAAATAGCAGAGAACCACACCACCAATTCTGAATTCTCAGATGCTGCTTTGAAGCATGAGAAATAACTGGAATACGAGCAAGTCTTAACTGTCAAACTGAAAAGGATTGGACTAGGTACTACCGAAATTATGTAGTCTTCTGTTTCACTTGCCCGTATGAAGCAATAGCAGTGAATCCAGGGTAGAGACCCCTTCCAGTATCTCCTTCTTATAAGGCCTCTGAAGGCATCTAGGGAAAGAAAAGAAACTATTAATTGCCTTCGAATTATAATACATTAGCAGATATCAGTGTCTGACCACAAGACAGGAAGTTTTGTTTAACAGCTTTAAAGGAATCGCAAGCCCCAGAAAAACTAGGTACTTAACGAGAAAATGCTTCCAGAAAACACAGCTATAGCCTGGTATAGAGCTTAGGGTAACATCAGCTCTATTTTTATCACAGTAAGAGGTGACTTAGTTGAAATAGAGCATGCGAAGTACAACAAATGGATTTGATTGACACAGTTTATTGCATCAAAAACTATATTATGTTCAGAGACTTGGTAAATGCATCACAGTATTCAGAGATGAAGATTGGTTCTAACATTTTTAGCACCAGATCTATTGACCTATCTACAAAAAGTAGACATTTTTCAGGACTTTGACCTAAAGTTGTTGTCATTAGAAGCCATGGCAAGTTTTCTCACATTTCCCTCTTTATGGCAGTTTGTAAATTGGTTGGATACTAATATTAAGACACAAGGTTCAAAATATTACCACCGATGAGTAAAACCCTGTCAAAACTGTATTGGATTCTTGCACTATGATCTACATGTAGTATAAGAAAGAGACGTTCAACAAACTTGGATAAAGACAGCTGAAAAGCAGATAACTATTGACCTCAGTTCAAAGATATGATGTTGAGAGGGAGATAAGGTCATAGATGATTTACCAAGAAACTCCAAAGCAGAAGCTGGTAGGTTCATGATCACATGGTCCACATGCTCCGAGGGCTTTGTGTTCAATGACTCGGAACCCTTCACTCGCTTATTTGGACCTCTTTTTCTCCTACCAGCAACACAAACACCATCATTGACGGCAGATCTTCCTTCTCCCTCTAATCCACCAAATGAACAAATTCAGTTACTTGTGTTCAAGGCATCCCAAAAGCATGGTATCCACAGAAACATTGGATTCAGCATTTGGATATAAACAGAAAGCTATCTCTAAATTATACACATCAGCGATTACTACTAAGCACACTAGAGTATATATCATTTCTTTACCAGCCCCACCTTCTTGAGAACTCTCTGCACGTCTTTTCACAGAAGTCACACTTATATCTTCCATCACAGATGAGTCCCCCTCTCCGGCAATGTTGTATAACGTTCTGTCAGGTTCTTCTTTGAACTCACCTGCAAGGGTGGTTCAGATTAATGGATGAGATGCTTTGTGTGTAAGATAATCAGTATATAACTGAATAGTTCACGTACAGTCTTCAGATAGTTTCTCCCTATGTGCTTGTCCACTGAATTTCTCGGAGCAATCAGTCTCAGCTTCTGCATTTCTCCCATTGCAGGGTACAGAAATGAGTTGAAAGATAAATTTCCTTGCATCCATATTGTATGGGAAAACTAGATGATCAATCTTGCTGATTTCAGCATTAGTTTTGAGATAACGAATGCTATCTGGGTTCAAATCATTTGCATATACTGCACATCCTTTCTGTGCTGCGGGAATAGCAAAAGGACCAATGCCAGCAAACATATCACATATGGTCTCCCCTGACTGGAACTTTGAGACCAGCCTTATGTGCTCATGCTCCAATCTAGAATTCCAATACACCAAGCTATAATCAAGCTTGAAAGTTGCTCCGTATTGCTTCACTTCTGTGACCATATCATCTTTCCCAGCCAGTACCTCAAACTTTGGCACACGAAATTCATTTGTAATTGTTCCAACTTTATTTACAACTGTCTGGATCCTGGGGTAGTTTTTCTGCAAGGATCAGTTATGAAGAACTTGTTCAAAGTAAGAAGACTGGTGACTTCGGAAGGAAAAGATAGGGTAGAATCCTCTACCTAAAAGAGACATGATGATAAAAATATAATCACAAGGATGCCTGTACATAAAGTGAAGGAGATGGGAGGAGACAGTCTGCCCTAAAATCAAGAGTCTGCTCCAAGCCTCCAACAATAATGTTGAGTCAAAGACTAAAAGCAATTTCATACAGAAAGAAAGAATCTAAGTTTAGGAAAAGAAAAATAAATTATCTCATTCTCATGAATTAGTTCAAAAATACTAAAGGTGAAGAAGTTAAATGTGATGCCAAACAACTTACAGATGAAAACATTTACATCGCACTATAGCAGAGATTCTTCAATAAGATGAATTTTGAAAGAAAACCAACTGTACTTTCTCTTTTTTTTAATGGAAATAGCTAAAGAGAATATTTGATTGAGGGCATAAATAAGAAAACATACATCATAAATGACTTTGGCAATCACATCCCTGTATGGAAGAAGCTCATCAGTTATATTCATATGAGCAATGTGACCTGCAACAAATACCAAGTCAGTTAATTAGGGAACTCGGTTGGAAGGTTAGAGTGTTGAAACTTCTGATGCTGAATTAAAGAAGCATAGAAATTTAGCTAAAGGAAAGACCACAACACAAGATTCTCTATAACCTATTCAGAGAGTATATATATTTATTTTTTTTGAGAACTGGTACTGTTTTCTTCTCAGCTTTAAGGACATGCTGGAGACCTCCAAAAAGACAAAACTAGAGAAAAACAAGGAGAGAAAAACTTACAAAGATCCTAAAAAGACTACTATATCATCTACATCCTCTATACAATGTTCTTTACACCAAAAATATAAAGATACGATACAATTCCATTTCACTTCATGAATGGAATTAGATATATCCTCAAAGCATCTTCCATTTCTTTCCATCCACACTGACCACCAGATAACCGCGGGGATTGCCTTCCACCATTTCTTCCGACTCTTACTACCCCCTTTTCTTATCCAGCAACTCAATAAATCAGCAGTGTGTTCAGGCATTTTCCACTTGACTTCTGTGAGGTTGAGGAACATTGTCCAGATTTGAGTTGTGAATTTACAATTAAGGAAGAGATGACTATTTGTTTCTCTAGCCTCCATACATAGAAAACATCTGGGCACAACGGTGAAGCCTTTTTTCTGGAGGACCTCCTGGGTTAGACATGCTCTTCTAGCAACCAACCAAGTAAAGCATTACACCTTGGAAGGTATTATACTCTCCAGATGTTCTTCCATGGAATCGGGTTCCCTATACAAGAAGCCCTGTTCTCTTTTGTAAGAAAAAACCCCATCATGTATGTCTCCATCTAATAGCATCAGCGCCATTGGTTATACCAGTGAAAACATCAATATCCATCAGAAGTTTAGCCACTCTATCCACCTCCCAGTCATTTAGGTGTCTCCTAAGGAGAAGATTCCAGACTTGAAGAGTCCAACAGTCTCCCAAGGTAGCATCTTGGTTTGAACATAAAGAAAACAGATCAGGGAATTCATCCTTCAATGAGTTCGTGTTTAGCCAAGCATCCCTCCAGAACAGTATTTTTGTGTCATTCACTTTAAGACAAATGTGTTTTTCCAGTTTGTCCCACAATGCTCTAATAGCTTTCCAAACTCCCACACCATAAGTGGTACTGACCTCGTCTGTGCACCAAGGCTTATGTTGTTTATATTTGCACCGAACTGCCTCCCTCCAAAGTGAGTGCTCTTCTTCATTGAATCTCCATAGCCACTTCATCACTAGGCAATTGTTATGTAACCTGAGATTTCTAATACCCATACCCCCATCTTTCTTGCTTTGTTGTACAATTTTCCATTTTACAAGATTATACCCCTTCCCTACTTTATTGCCTTGCCAAGGAAAAAGTCTTCTTAATTTGTCTAACCTCTTGACAACCTTGGACGGATAGGAAACAAAGACATTACATAGGGTAATTAAAGAGTCTAGAACTGAATTGATTAAAGTGAGTCTACCTCCCAAAGAAAGCTATTGTGCTTTCCATTTTGCTAATTTCTTCTGTCTTTTCAATGATACCATCCCACATACCCATCGCCTTATTATTGAAACCCAAGGGCATTCCAAGAAAAACTGTTGGCAGAGTCTCCACCTTACATCCCATAATGTCAGCTTCGAATATGAGGCACCTCTTTTATGGAGAATAGACCGATTTTACTCTAGTTAACACTTCAGCCAGAGGAGGCTTCAAAAACAATTAGCATCAACCTATTGTACCTGATCTGCTCAACTTTAGGTTCACAAAAAATAACAGTGTCATCAGCATAAAGCAAATGACATATTTCCAGACTTTCCCAATCCGTGTTGTTCAATTTCAAACCTGTCACCCACCTATTTTGGATTGCAATTCTCATCATACTGTTGAAACCCTCCATTGCTAGAATGAAAAGGAAGGGAAATAAAAGGTCCCCTTGTCTTAACCCTCTTCCTGACTGAAAAAAGCCCACAGGTTCACCATTTATCAAACTGAAAACATGATAGTCTTGATACAAAAACTGGTCCAGTTCACCCATTTTTCCCCAAGCCCATTTGCCTAGGAATGTGCATAAGAATGTTCAATCGAAAAGATATACAGAGAAAAGTGTTGGATTAAAGTACTTAACTATTGTTTCAAATGACGATGGTACTTCAAGGCCAGGAGGCAGAATCTGCTTTAATATATGATCTGCAATGAAGTTCCAGTTATGAAGTAGCAATTGGTGAAAATAAAGTCAACTAGTAATATCAATCTCAAGTATTGGATTTGAAAAGTACAGAAATACACACACAGCATACATATGAACTCAATGAACACTGCTTTTAGTAATATTACACGGCTGAAGTGTTGCACATTACATAGGACGGCAAAGCCTGTGAAGATTAGTTTCTAAGGTATTTAAGATACTGTTAGAATATGAGTAGGAAAGGAATAGTATATAGAATCCTACTTAGAAAAGGATTGTAATGTAGTGTCTAACTTGGAAAAGGATTGGAATGTAGTGTCCTACCTGGAAAAGGATTGGAATGTAGTGTTTATAAATAGGGTCTAAATGTAATAATGTAGGTACAACAATTCAATAATATTTTTTCTCCTATATTTCTCACATGGGCCCCCCGTCTTATATTGTCCACGCTCCAGATGTCTAGTCCTAGGCGTGCAGGGGGTGTTGGAGTCCCACATCGGTGGGTTAAAGGGTCCTTGGTCTCCTTATATGGTCTTGGGCAATCCTCCCCTCATGAGCTAGCTTTTGAGGTTGAGTTAGGCCCGAGGTCTATTTCTTTATCATGATATCAGAGTCTTAATTTCTCTTTTTCAACAGGGTCGTGCCATCGTTCCGACCCTACCTATATTATTTTTTTTCAGTACGATCGTGTCGTTATTCCGACCCTATCCATATAATTTCTATTTTTCAGTAGGATCATGTTGTCATTCCGACCCTACCCATATAATTTCTCTTTTTCAGTAAGGTCGTGCCTTCATTCCAACTCTACCCATATAATTTCTCTTTTTCAGTAGGGTCGTCGTTCCGACCTTTTTCATTAAGTTTGTTTCGGATTTAGATCGTCGCAACCCTAATCCGACGACCTTCGCCAGTTTTCCAGTGAGATCTGTTAGACCCTTCTCTATCTTTTTGGTGATTCAGTACAATTTCTGCAGACATTCATCGTTGATTTTTGTTTTAGTCCTATGGTTAAGTCTAAACCTTTAATGATGAGATCAGAAAATCAAACATCACTTTGTCATGAGATAGGCAAAAAGTCTCATCATTGACTACCCAAGTTCATCATAAGAGGACTAAGCACATTGAAATTAATCGTCACTTTGTTAGAGAAAAGATAATCTTAGGAGATATTGTTACAAAATTTGTGAAGTCGAGTGATCAACGTGCAAATATCTTCGGCAAGTCTCTCACCGATTATCATATTAGTTACATATGTAACAAGCTTGGTACATATGACTTGTATGCACCAACTTGAGGGGGAGTGTTAGAATATGAGTATGAATAGGAATAGTATATAGAATCCTACTTGGAAAAGGATTGTAATGTAGTGTCCTACCTGGAAAAGGATTGGAATGTAGTGTCCTACCTGGAAAAGGATTGGAATATAGTGTCTATAAATAGGGTCTCAATGTAATAATGCAGGTACAACAATTCAATAATAATTTTTCTCCTATATTTCTCACAGATACACACAACAATAGCTATCTGATATTTTGCTAGAAACATATGTTTTATGCTACATTTTGCCTCCTATTTTGAATGTTTTAATCGTGTTTATGTTTGAATCTGAGTCGGGGGTCTATCGGAAATAGCCTCTCTACTTCCTCTGAGGTAGTGGCATGGACTGCACACACTTTACCCCACCCCCACCCTAAAAACCCCATTTTGTGGAAATACACTGGGTATGTTGTTGTTGTTGTTGTAGTATGTTTGAATCTGAGCACGTTATATTTAATATGAATGTTTATTGTGTAGGACATAATTTTGGGCAAAAGAAGAAATTTGGAGATAAAAAATGGATGAGCTTGAGTAATGACCCAGGGCACTAGGCAATTTTAACAGTTCACACACAGTTGAATTTGACCTTGAGCAATGACTCATGGCATCATAGCAGTTTTAGTAGTTCGAACATCATGCCAACTTTCATCATCTTTATTCATGATTTCAGTACAGTTGTTTCACTTTATATCGTATCTATACTTGTATTGCGATGATGAGGGGTTTTGTATGCACTAGCCGTGATTTCTGACTTTTCCCCAGGGGTAGATTGGGTGAGCAGGTTGATCTTGTTGGGACTCTTAGACTCACAGTTAATGCATGTGTGCAGGACTAGTACGCGGAGATCTAGTAATTATGGCCAGTTGCCAGTTCTATCTAGTTGAGGTGAGCTGCTATTAGTCCGTGGATTCGGCTTCAACTTCAATCCTTTATTTTCACTTTGCGACTCTTCAATTGAGCTGTGACTTGTATCAGTCGTATCCAAATTCTAGTGCTTCACTGCTTAGACTCTTGTTGGGTGGTTTGGGATGTTTTACATGGACTCTTGGATCATGCTTCCGCAATTAATTCTATTTGAGACGGTTTTAGTAGTTTTTTTTTTCTGGAAACTGGTAAGTATTTTATTCCTCAGCATTAAGGATATGCTGGCCACCTCCAAATAGTATCAATTACAGGCTTCCTACAGTTCTATAATCTGATCTAAATCTACTATACAAAGCTGTTTACACCAAAAAAATAAAATTACTAAACAATTCCATTTAACCTTGTGTATGGAATTGAATCTATCTTCAAAATATGTACTATTTCTTTCCCTCCAAACTGACCGGTGACCACCATATGCATGATGGTATTAGCTACGACCATCTCTTTTGACTCGTACTGCCTCCTCTCCTAATCCAGCAACTCAACAGATCTGATGTATGCTCTGGCATTGTCCAGTTTAAGCTTGTGATATTGAGAAACAAATTCCAGAGTTGAGCAGTGAAACTTGCAATGCAAAAAAAGGTGATTATTTGTTTCGCCTGTCAAATTGCACAAAAAAAATCCAGGAACTAGTTTGTCTGCCCTTCTTCAGTAGTACTACTTCTTGTGTCAAGCAAGCCCTCTTTATGCTTACTCCACCAAGTTTCCCCATTAATTCTGCCACTTTATCTACCTCCCAATCATTTAAAAGTCTTCAAAAAGTCATATCCCATCCTTGTTCTGTCCAGCAATCACTTACATTTGCATCAGGATTTACGTAAATTCGAAATAAATCTGGGAAGAGTCCCTAAGAGGGAACTGTTCTATCCAAACATCCTTCCAAAATTTGGTTTTACTACCATTTCCCACTTTTATGTACGAATTTGCCTCCAACTATGGCTATAGATTTCTAGTTGTTCTCCATACTCCCACACCATATGGTTCAGATGTGTTCTCTGTACATCAAGGATTTAGTTCACCATATTTGGCTATAATTCACCTCCTTCCGAAAAGCTTCCCCCTCCTTAGTGTATCTCCAGAACCATTTCTTCAAAAGGCTTTCTGCAGTCTTAAGTTTTTGATCCCCAAACCCCCTCTGTCTTTGCGGAGGAGTGCAGTCTTCCAGCTTACTAAACTATAGCCTTTATCTTCTTTATCCCCTGGTCATAAGAATTTCCTCCTTAACTTGTGTAATTTTTTCACCACTTTAGCTGAGATTGGGAATAAGGACATCACATAGGTAGGAAGGAATCAGGAATAGAGTTTATGAGAATCCTTTTCCCCCCTAAAGAAAGATATTGAGTCTTCCATCTAAACAGCTTCTTTTCGATTTTCTCCAAAATGTCATCCCAAATATCCAAGGCCTTGAGTTTGCTACCCAATGGCATGCCCAAATAGGTGGTAGGCAATTGCTCCACCCTGCACCCCAGAATGTCTGCCAACTGTTGAATATGTGGAACCTCATTCACTGGGAAAAACTGTTTTTTCCCAATTTATTTTCAATGCAGACACGGCTTCAAACAAAACCAAAATCACCCTGAGATAACAAATCTGTTCTGCAACAGGTTCACAAAAGATGATAGCGTTGTCTGGATAGAGCATGTAGCATATTTCTCTTTCTTCCCCCACTCAACCTCCTACTTTAAAACGTCTGATCCACCTACTTTGTGCTGCAATCCTCATCATGGAGTTTTAGTAGTTTTCTTTCTTCTCCTATTCCTTCATTATGAGCATGTCGTAGATAAAAGGGTTTGCCTAATGGGTCGTGGCTTGTCATGTTCCTTGTTATGGCCTAGATCCAAATTTGGATCATGACAAACTTGATATCAGAGCCTAGGTTTTCAATTTCCCTGGCAGCATGGAGTAGTAGACTTATTTATGGATATGTAGGAAACCATACTTATAAGCAAGAGGCTACAGATGCATCAGGAAAAGTTTACCTTCTTTCATTCTTCGCTCGTGCTATAGAGCTTGAAGTAAGGAAGGTGATGTTCTTTATTTTTGTTGGTTTTAATAATCTTAACAACTAAAATAGAGATGAGTTAGAAGAGAAGAGATGCAGAGAAGTTTATTTTTCTTTTTTGGTAAAACTACTTATTATTGATCATCAACTCCTCCTTAAATAGTGTTATTACAACCAAAAATAGATTAAACTTACCACAAAAGAAAACCTATTTGCTACCAAAAATAATAACTAATCAGTTTCCTACCAAAACTACAAATCCTAATTTGACTAGGAGTTGTATGTAAAAAAGTTGGAGAAAAATTAAAAAAAATCATGTGCATTATTCCTTAAAGCAACTTTTAACACTCCTTGCTTTAGGAACTACAAAATTTTGGTCTACTGTCTTGGGATCTCCACACTTGATAACCAAAAGTGACCTTGCGAATAAATCTGCAGATTCATCTTTTGGCTTGTAGTGAACTAAATCCACTTCTGGTCTTGAATGCAACCCTTGACTATTAAATCCTTTTGGCATGTCTTCCTGCTTTGTTTACATCTTGAATTTGAATTTACCCGTTTTATTTTTCTGAAACATAGATAACTCCTCCATTGCTTCCATTCCTTTAGGAACATTGAAATCTCCTTTAAACCTAGGAGGTTCACATATTGCTTGTACTTTTTCAATTAGAGGATTATCTTCTAATTTTTCCAGCCTATGATCTTTTTCATGTTCTACAGAAACATCTTCCATTGGATCAAATAAGAAATGTTTACCTCTCATCTTTAATATTTAAAACTTCTTTTCCTGCACCGTCATTGATGAAGCAATGTTTATCCTCAAAGGATACTTTGTATCCTTTTTCTACCAACTGGCAAATACTCATCAATAAACAGCAATACACGACAACAACACAGCCACGGCAAAAACCCATTCAACGACAACATTCAACAACAACACACAACAGTGAGTTCAACATCAACATCAACATCGACGACCACCCTAGTAAACAACGACAATATCACCAACCGCTCCGACCCGTAAATCAACCTGATACCATTGGCAGACCCAACTTCGGCCAACAATGACTAATACCCGACCCAACACTGAAACTCAACCAACAAAGATCCGAAAATCACAGAATTTCATCTTATCTCTGAATTTTACAGGCCTAGGAGCCATCTTTTTTACTTTCTTGCTCAAGATTGTGTGTTACTAAATCCAATCCAAATCAAAAGGGTCAATTTAGAATCCAAATTTTAGGGATATGTCTTCTCTATTTTTAAAGAGAAAAATCAATGTCTTCCCCTATAAAAAGGGATTGAGGGAAAGAAGGCAAAGGAGAGGGATTTTTGGAAAAAAATTTGGAGGTTCGGGGGGTGCTTCTAACCTCACGTAACCAAAATCCAGAAAGAAAAGCTTTTGAAAATAAGTGCCGACAAAAGTTGAATTCTGACAGGTTTGAGTTGAAATTTCGGTGGCGGCGGAAGTCCGTCTTCAATGCTCTTAATCCCCGTTCGCTGCCCCACGAAAGGTAAACCCACCATTCTCTTTTTCAACTCTTTAGCTATTCGTTGTTCTTTTTTTTTTCCTTTATTATGAGCATTAATTTTTATCGTAAGTGTAGTTATGGTGGGACTTTATGCTGTAGAAGGCCTTGAAGGCCATAGAATTTTCGTGAATTTACATAATTACTGATTTTCGTTGAACCGACGTTTGTTGGAATTAGCTTACAAAGTTTTAATCCCTTTTTGCTTCGGTGTATTGCTGGTTTAGTACTTTTGATTTTTGACTCGAATACTAGTATTCTAGCCCAACATGTATTTGTTGATTAGCTTGGACTCCGTAATGCGAACATCGTTGTTAGTATTATGTTTGGTGTTCACAAAAAATTAGATTTTCTTTCCTTTCCAATAGCTTTCTATTATGCTTAGTTGATTCATAACCTTATTTGATATTTTTTTTTAGTAAGGCTTGAGGTTTTGGAATACACCTGCTATTTCTCCCCTTTTTTTACTTGCAAATTTGTTGCAAAGTTGTGTCGAGCATTAATAAAAAGAGTCTCTGTTCCTATTTGAAAATGTATGTGAGTCATTGTTAAATTGGAATCATGATCATTTGAGTTTCCTAGTGTTAATAAAAATATGCCGAAGCCTTCTGTCCATCTAAATGATTCATGCGTATGACTATTTTCTACTTCTTTAGAGGTAGTGGTATGGACTGCGTACACTCTACCCTCCCCAGACCCCACTATGTGGGAATATACTGGGTTTGTTGTTGTTGTTGTATGACTACATTTTCTTTCAGCTTTTACCTTTAAGCCAATGTCCACTTTAAGGGTCGTTTGGTAGAGTGTATTGAAAAAAATAATGCATGCATTAGTTAATGTGTACTACTAGTACCTTGTTTGATACATTTTTTAGTCTATGTATAACTAATGCTTGCATTAGTTATACACTTTATTGTGTATTGAGGTGTGTATTATTAATACTATCCATTTTCTATGTATTGACAATACAAAGGCTTCAACACATGCATTAACTTATTAAAAGACAAATTTACCCCTCAAAGTTTTTTTCTTTCTTCTTAATCAAACTTCGATCTGTAGCTGCTGCTACTTTCTTCTTGTTTCATCTCCATTTTTAACTTCAACATTGTCTTAGATAATCATAGTATAGATTTTCTTTGTTAATTGATTTTGTTTTGTTTGAATTTTGCAAAAATTGCAGAAGAGATGTTGGACATCATTTCATCTCCATTTGTTTGGTTTCATCTCCATTTTTTCTTGTTTGAATTTTGTCTCGTCGATGCTAGCATAAGACTTTTCTGTGTTATGTCATCAAATAGGAGGATAATACTTCCATGGATTTTCTGTTTCTACAACACTAGATATTGCTAATTCTAAGCTTGAAAGAAACTATACAAAAAAAGGGCATTTTAGTAACAAACATCTTTTTATAAAAAATATATAAATATTTATTATATTTAATACATCAAACCAAACACTGTGTAAAAAATAATATCAGCATAACTAATACCAGCATTACTAATAATTGCATTAATAATGCAGACATTACTAATACATCTTATTTAGCATTATTCTTATACCTTCTACTAAACGACCCCTAAGTGCATCCCTCCTTGTATGTAACATGTGAAAGTTAAGTATGTTAACTGCTTTATTGATCATTCATGAGCTCTTTTCTGAATCATGAGCTTTTAATTGTGAATTAATTTTTTTGGGTTTCATCCCATGTGTTTTTTTTCCAATTTGTATTTCTTTAAATTGATTTTATGAATTTGTAACTTGAACTTTGCCCAGTCTTAATAATCAACTTACATATTCAACACATCAATCTAATGAGAGATTTTTTTTTAATAAAAGGTTTAGTCCTTTTTTCATGTTAGGTCGGTTTGTGCCATTTTGAATTTTCCTTTTTAACGTATGATATATACCTTAAGGGTTTGATTATTATAGTTTTGTTTAAGTTATATTTGGTATACTATTTCGTAGGAGTGGCACGGATGCCTCGGTTCGTAGGTGTGAAAGGTTTGCATTGGATGGCTTCAGGCGGGGTAGGGGTAGGCCGAAGAAATACTGGAGAGAGGTAATTAGGCGGGACATGGAGCAGTTGCAGCTCACTGAGGACATGACCCTAAATAGGAAGATCTGGAGGACGCGAATTAGATTAGAAGGCTAGTGCCAGTTTGGGTCGTTGGGGTAGGACTTTATTTGGTGAGTGTATTATTCTTGTTATGCCACCTTGTTCCCTGCTTTATTACGAATTTGTTTACTATTATTTGTTTATTATTCATTGCGGGTGGCGTATTTATGTCCTCTCATCTTGTTCCATGCTTTATTACGGATTTGGTTATTATCTCGTGTCTTGAGCCGGGGTTCTATCGGAAACAGCCTTGCTACTTCTTCGAAGGTAGTGGTATGGATTGCGTACATCTTACCCTCCCCAGACCCCACTAGTGGGAATACACTGGGTTTGCTGTTGTTATTGTTGTGGACAAATACTCAACAAGTTTTGATCAATATCAGGTATATAAAGAACATCTGAAATTGCTTTATTATCTGAACTTAGACAACAATTCATTTTCCTTCAACAAGAATCTGGTCACCATTTTCGATCCTAACTTTGAATATTTCAGTAGGCTTTAATTCTTTAAACAAACTCTTGTTATAAGTCATATGGTTGGTGCAACCACTATCAATCAACCAAAAATTTGTTGAAACCTTACTTGAGATACATGTTGCAACAAGAAGATGATCTTCTTCTTCATTGACCACACGTGCATCTGCTTCATGGTTTTCAAATTTGCTTGTGCAAATCACTACTTCATGGCCAAGTTGATTTCACTTGATGCCCTTCGCATCTGGCCTTTTTCAACATCTGTATGGTGGATGACCCATTTTTCCACAGTGCTCACAAGGTGGGTAATTATTTATATTTTTACCCCTTCTTTGAGTTTTGTGATTGGCTATTAAGGCTCCTTCAACCATACCATCATGCCTCATAAGTTTACTTTGTTCCAGTGCCTAAAAAGAATTTAACAACTCCGCCAAAGTAATCTTGGACAGATCTTGTGTATTTTCCAAGGTAGTTATACATACTTCATATCTTTCGGGCACTGTAACAAGAATTTTTTCAACAATTCTTGAATCTTTAAATTCAGTGCCTAGCAATCTTACCTTGTTAACAATGCCAAGTAATCTGTCTGAGTACTCTTTGACTGTCTCGAAGTCTTTCATTCTCTGCAACTCAAACTCTCTTATTAAATTCAATACTTGCATTTCGCAAATTCTTTCATCTCCAGCATATTCTTTCTTCAGATAATCCCAAAATTCTTTTGGTGATGTAAGAGACATAATTCTTGTAAAAATAGTTGTTGAAACAGAAGCAACCAGAGTTGTCTTTGCCTTAGATTTCGTGGTTTTCTTTTCCTTGTGACTCTTGATTTGGGCTGTAGTGGGATTATTTGGCAACAGAATAATTTCATAATCATCTTCCACAACTTCCCATAGATCAAGAGCCTCCAAGTAAGTTTCCATTCTCACAGCCCATAATTGATAATTTTCATCATCAAAAACGGGTGGAGCCATTCGTGAAAAATTATTTTCAGAATCCATCTCTCACTCACAGGTCCCTCAAGAAAAATAGCTCTAGATACCAATTGTTGGTTTTAATACTCTTAAAAACTTAAAATAGAGATGAGTTAGAAAAGAAGAAACGCAAAGAAGTTTATTTTTCTTTTCTGGTAAAACTACTTATTATTGATCATCAACTCCTCCTTAAATAGTGTTATTACAACCAAAAATAGATTAAACTTACCATAAAAGAAAACCTATTTGCTGCCATAAATAATAACTAATCAGTTTCCTACCAAAACTAAAAATCCTAATTTGATTAGGAGTTGTATGTAAAAAAGTTGGAGAAAAATAAAAAATAAATCACGTGTATTATTCCTTAAAGCAACTTTTAACAATTTCCCTTCGTACACGACGTTTGTGAAACACGTTTACAAATGAGGGACTGAGTGATAGAGAATGTCACACAGAAGTTGCAAAGAAGTTTCAATTAAGGATATAGTTCTTCCTCAGTAAGACAAATGTTACTGGATTTGGATTGTTAGTCACAGAACACTTAACTTTTAGTGTCTTTCAACTTTCCGCGGAATACATAATTTTCAGTGCCTTTCTACTATTTCCTTTTATTTCAGGTGAGCAACATTTGTAATAGTAACTGAAAATATAACACGTTATCAAACTAAGCTTTGAAATTGTTCCTGTTCTGCCGTATTGTTGATAACATGTATTCACTATGACTTGGAACAACTGATATCGCCTCAGCAAAGTTCAAATGATTTCAAAAAGTACAGAATGAATAAGAGAGAAAAGCAGAGACATCCATTGGGAACTAGTCTCCGAATTATTCAAGTAAAAAGGATTGCAGTATTGCAAGAAAAAGACATATAATATCAGGAATGGCAAAGTGATAATAGGACTTATATTTCAACTTATTCTGGAAGAATCGTTGCTGACCTGCACCCCAATAAGAATAGCCAAGTGTCAGTGAATGGGGAACAACTTCAAACTGACACAGGCCTTTCAGTTCAGCAAGCTTTTGAGCAGGAATATCAGACAAGTCTGTCACATAATTGGCCAAAAAAGTAAGCAAGTTAGCACGAAGTTGTGGTGACAGTAATGAGAATGTACGAGCATTCAAGATAAATTTGCATCTCAGACATCCAAAGGAAGCAGCCTCTCTACCCCACAAAGATAGGTAAGATCTGTGTACATCCTACCCACCCTTCCCAGAGCCACTTGTGGGACTACACTAGGTAGTTGTTTGTAGACATCCAAAGTTAGTAACAGTGGCTCTAGGGCATGACACTGAAGAAAGCATGATGAGAGACAACACAGGAAATGAACAGAACCACAAATAACAAAAATGGATAACGAGTCTTCATAATGATTAGTGAATTGAGTAACAAAGTTACTTAAGAACGATGTGTTAAATAAAACTTCCTACAACCAGAATTGATTGAGAACTATGTGACACAGACAATATCCACACATAACCTCATTTTGGTTTGGAAAAGAGGAAGACGTATACCAAGCAGAGACTTGCATGCTTTGCATGCTGAAGTGACAAACCATTTATCTGATTTCCTATAGTTAGAGCCCAAGACGGATCTTGAATTGTCTGAGGCTATGAGCAGGAAGCCAGGAACTAAAGCAAAGCTATGTGTTCCTTAAAGCAAGATAAATAACTACAATGACCTTAAAATGGAAGATAAAAACTGCTAAACATACAACAACAACAACAGCAACAATCCTTAAAAGAAGACAGCAGCCCCTATCCCAAGAGCTTTGTGCTTTCTGATTGTTTTTCATTCATGAACCGGAAAAGAACAAGATAGGCAAAAGAAAGGTAAGATTAAGAAGAACACATCTGATCAACAATGGGAAGAGGCAGACATGAGTATGCTGTATGGCTTTCTAAATCAAGGTATGCCATGAACTGTATTCCCCCATTACTTGCCCAAGCTGGCGATGAGCGTGATAAATTTTAAGCATAATGTTAGACGACAGCGAACTGGTCAGCCAATAAGATGCCACGTTTTTTTTTTTTTTTGCTTTTTTTTTGATGATGCCAAGTTTTCATCAATGAGAATCAAGATAATCCGGTTCTTTGTAATATGTTAGTAAACTCTTTAGTTGTTTCTCTTTACTTTTTTTTATCGAAAGGCGTAGAAGAGCACCATTTTGGTGTCCCCATAGCAGATCTTGTTTCCCGCAATCACGAACTATGGTTGCCACTTTGATTGGAGAAATAACAAGAAGCTGCTTTCATGCATGAAAGATGTTAAAACTCTCAATCTTAATGGAAAGGAAATTCCAATTTACAGCAGATATCTGGGAGATATTTTCCAAGATCATCAGCCAAAAATAACACAAAAACAAAGATGTTTAACATCATTTACCTGGGTTTTTTACTTTTTCTGAGAAAATCATGTAACGGGTTTTTCCATTTGTTGGATCCTCAGTGATAGGCTTTATGCGTGGTCTGTCAAATAAATGCCTACACAAAATGATCTTGTCACCAACAGCTTCCAAAAAAAGGTTAAATGTAAATGAGACAGATAAATGAGACCCTAAACAAAGGAAATACCACTAAAGCATTTGAAAGTTAGATAGTTGGTTGTTCCAGAAAGTGTGTGCTCTAAATCAGAAAATATAACAATAAAAACATTGTGGAAAGTATGACCTTTAAACAACATCTAATATTGAGTTTCACATGTGACATTACGGGGTATTTTCACAAGACATTGTACTGTAAATTAAAAGATAATTCACCAACAGGTGGGGAAAGGGAGAAAAGCAACAGGAAGCTGAAGTACATATTTAAGTCACTTGTGAAAAGCTAGTTAGTTCCAAAGATGAGTGCATCCCAAGGCTTTCAATTCATTTGGAATTATAGAGAACATTAGACTATGTTTTACTCGGAAGAATCAAGTGTGGAAGGAAATATTTATTTTTGATAAAAAGGTTGGAGGTGGCTGACCGGATTGTTTAATGGCATTTTCAAGTCTCGGAAGATGCCCGAGGCTTGGAGATGGAGTACGATGACTCCCTGTACAAGAACAAGGGTGAAATTCAGAGTTGCAACAACTACAGGGGCATCAAGTTGTTGAGTCACACTATGAAGATTTGGGAAACGGTGGTCAAGCGGCGGATGAGGAAGATCGTGTCTATTTCGGAGAATCAATTTGGTTTTATGCCCGATCGCTCGACGAGAGAGGCAATTCACCTTGTGCGGAGACTAGTGGAGATGTATATGGAGAGGAAGAGGGACTTGCACATGGTGTTCCTCGACCTGGAGAAGGCGTACGATACAGTCCCCAGGAAGGTTCTTTAGAGATGCTTGGAGGTTAGAGGGGTCCCGGTGGCGTACATCAGAGCGATCAAGAACATGTATGATGGAGTGAAGACTCGAGTGAGGATAGTGGGACGGGATTCAGAGCATTTTCCTGTCAGACAAGGTTTCACCAAGGTTCGACTCTTAGTCCGTTTCTCTTTGCCTTAGTGATGATGTTTTGATGCAGCATATTCAAGGTGAAGTGCCTTGGTGTATGTTTTTTGTAGATGATGTAGTTTTGATTGATGAGACCCGAGGAGGGGTTAATGATAAATTGCAGGTTTGGAGACAAACCAAGGAGTCTAAAGGGTTCAGGTTGAGTAGAACAAAGACGGAGTACTTGGAATGCCAATTCAGTGACACGGGTAAGGGGTCGAGGTGGTAGTGAAGTTAGATTCGCAGGTTGTCGGTAAGAGGGACAGGTTAAAGTATCTTGGGTCTATGATCCAAGGGAATGGAGAGATTGATGAAGATGTGATGCACCGAATAGGGGCGGAGTGGATGAAATGGAGGCTTGCTTCGGGTATTCTGTGTGATAAGAAGGTGCCTCCCCAAGCTTAAGGGAAAGTTCTATACAGTGGCGGTACGTCCGGCCAAGATGTATGGAGCAGAGTGCTGGCCAGTCAAGAACTCCCGCATCCAGAAGTTGAAGGTAGCGAAAATAAGGATGCTGCGGTAGATGTGTGGACTTACTAGGGGTGATAGGGTAAGGAATGAGACTATTTGGGCGAAGGTGGGAGTGGCCTCGATGGAGGACAAGATGTGAGAAGTGCGGTTGAGATGGTTTGGGCATGTGATGAGAAGGGGCATGGATGCCCCAGTTTGGAGGTGTGAGAGATCAGCTTTGGATGGTTTCAGACGTGGCAGAGGTAGGCCGAAGAAGTACTGGAGGGAGGTGATTAGACACGACATGGAGCAGTTACAGCTTACTGAGGACATGACCCTAGATAGAAAGGTATGGAGAGCGCAAATTAGGGTAAAAGGTTAGTGCGGGTAGGTGACCTTGCTAGTAGTCGTCATAAGGTGGAGTCTCTAGCTAGGAGGGTTGGGGGTAGTTTATGATACTGCTTTGTGGGTGCCATATTTTTTGTTATTTCACCTTGCTTGTGTTTTATTACAAGTGTTTTATTACAACTGTATTTACTATCCTTTTGTCTTGAGCCAAGGGTCTATCGGAAACAGCCTCTCTACTTTTTCAGAGGTTGGTATGGACTGCGTACATTTTACCCTCCCCAGACCCCAATAGGTGGGAATACAATGGGTATGTTTTTGTTGTTGATAAAAAAAGGTATATACGGCATGCCTCTAAGTTGAATTTCTCATTAATTAGACAACAAATGTAAAAATGGAATATCATCAAACCCATACACAGCTATCAAGGATCATCGTTCAGGTAAAAGATCATACACTACACTTTATTTTATCAAGATCAAAACATTGTAACTAAAGTGTCAGTGCCCAAAAAACTTGTTTTCTATTTTGACAAGGAAAACAATGTCTATAGGATAATTTATCAAGCAAAACCATTCAACTCCTAGCAAGTATTGTGAAGTAGAATAATTTAATACACAACTCAATAATACAGATAATGAAAAGCTAAGGTGAGCCAGCTGCTCTCCAGTTTGGCATTAATTGGTGCTTAAGGAATACTTTTTAGTACATTGTAGCTAGCTGAGAGCGATCTCTGAGCTACCAATTGACTGTAACAGCGGCTCAAATTTGATTCCCCGGAGGATTCTAAAGGAGGTGCAGAAGATTAGAAATGGAATCTGTTCAGAGAAAATAACCAAGTCGCAGATAGCTTGCTAGCTTGAGTCACTCTTCTCAGATGCAGATGTTCAACAACAATTGCACTGATTTACCATCACAAGTAAGAGGCTTCACGACAGTAGACAGAGTCATAAGGATCTTCAACAGAAAAAAATCAAAAATAATTCGAACCTTCCTACATTCTTTATAGTTTGGGATACCTGGTACACTACCAAATGGTCTATGTACTCAACTTTCAGTAGCGTTTAACTCATCTCTCTTTATATTGAAGATAGTTGATTGCTATCCTCCAAGAACGATTAAGGTAGTTTGTACTCTAGTGCAACTCCTTCAAATCTGTCTGAAAGCTTAGCTATTGATGATGAATAAAACGCTCATTTTAATTTTATTTTTTTTAAGAAAATCCATCCTATATCTAATAGTTGAATCAAATGTCCTTTACCAGTTATGACTTATGCTATACTACAACAATCAGGCAAATGGAGCACCCAAGGTTGTGTCCTAGTAGATTTCTTCCCAAGATTAGTGCCAAGTATCCCATGGAATTAGTCAAGTTGCACGCTAACTAGGCTGGACACCTTAGTTATTAAAAAAATAATAACAATAAGGCAAATGTAGTGATAGAGCTAAGAAGACGTTACCCGTTGAGTATTTTCATAGCAGACTTGCAATGTTCTCGTGGTATTCGAAGCGCCCATAATTTCAGCTGCATATCAAACTTACTCTCATCCAATTCCACCATTTTTTTCAACTACAAATGATGTAATGAAACTTGTGCAATTCTATATGAATTAGGGGTGCCCACCCGACCCGGCCCGACTACCTAATCCGGCCCGGTAAACCCTAGGGCTTAGGGTTTTGGGTTCCGAGCAAGTTATTTTGTTAAAATGGGTCCGGTTAATTCGACTTGATCCAAAAAAATTAAAAAAAAATATATATATATATATATATTTTGGATTTTGGGCCAAACTAGCAGTTGGTCCAACGGCTCTATAGCCGTTTTTGGGTCCAAACAGCTAGTTTTTAAATTTTTCATATTAAGAGTGCATGTCATATATATAATTTAATTGTAAAAGATGGTCTTGATTTTTTTGAGCTTTATATTGAAAAAATTCATCTTGCCGTTGGTTTTATTCAAGGAAATAATCGTAGATCGAGAATTAGAGAATTTAAAGTTAAATGTCAAGAAAATGGACTTACACCGATTTTGATGCCTGAGGAAATTGACACTAGATGGAATTCTACGTATAAATTTTTAAAAACTTGTTATAAATATATAATTCCTATTACACTAGCTTTTAACCAACATTGCGATTCATTTGTTGATTCTGCTGATTGCATGCTACATAATTCTGATTGGGTTGTAATTAATGATCTTGTTAAGTTTTTAGAAAAATTTTATGTAGCTACGGTTGAATTTTCCGGTGCTTATTATCCTACTGTTTGTAATATTTTGGCATATATAGCTGATATTTCTGGTTTGCTCAAAGAATATGAAAATAAAGAAGGTTATAAAGAAGCTGTTGGCGCCATGTTTACGAAATTTAAAAAATATTTTTTTTCGATTCCCCCTATTTACTTGGTTGGTGCTATGCTAAATCCGTGCGTGAAATATAATCATATATGTCACTTTAGTACTCTTATTTATACTAACTTAGAAATAAATACTAACTATGATTTTGAACAAGTACAACCTGATTTGTGGACGGCTAAGGCTGATGTAAAGGATTACATAGAAAAATTATATAATCACTATGCTGATTTATTTGATTTAGCCGTACCTACAAATATCACTCCAACTGTCGCTCCTCGTCCTCCCGAAGAGCCATCTTCTAAAAGGCCGGCACATAGTGGTTTTTCTGATTCATTTTATGATTTAAATTGTTGGAACAGTGTTGATGAGAGAACTTACACATCAACTTATCGGGAAGAGCTGAAATATTATCTTCGGACGGCATCAGAGGATCGCAGACGACGGATCAACACATTGGATTGGTGGAGGAGTAATGAAACACAATATCCCGTGCTTTCAAGATTAGCTAGAGATATCTTGAATGTTCCAATGTCAACCGTTGCATCAGAGAGCGCCTTTAGTCAGGGACGACAGCAGCTTGAAGACAACCGACACTCATTAGGAAGCAATGCAATGAATGTTCTAGTTGGATTAGAGCGGAAAGAAGAAACCAAGGAATAGAACCGGAGCCGAGCGACGAGCTGAAACTTGAAGAAATTATGACTTCACGGGAGAACTCAGCAAAATCAAGTCCAATGCATGGTTTTGCCCCCGTTGACTTCGACTATCCTATGCAAGTTCCCATTAATATTATTATGAATGAGCTGGAAAAAATGATGCATAATTTATAGATTTTTCATTCATGTAAATTATAAATTTTGGATCATTTTGCAATCAATAAAATTTCCCAAATTCATTCACTCCTTAGTCCTTGTTTTTTATTTTTTTTCATTTAACGATTTAAAATTTTAAATTGAATTTCTAGTTTTCTACTTTAAATTAAAAACTTACTTCGAATATATTATTAATTTACTACCAAATATTATTAATTTATTATATTAAGTAGCATATGTTTTGTATATTTGTGCATATATCTTCTATAGAAGTGTATATTTAACGTATACATGTGTATATGTTTTATAAATTAGTATATAAGTATATCTATATATATTATTAGTAGTAGTATATATATATTGAATGGTGCGTATACACGTGTATATATCTTCTATAGAAGTGTATATTTAATGTATACCTGTGTATATGTTTTATAAATTAGTATATAAGTATATCTATATATATTGTAATGTATATATAATGTAGTATATTTTATAAGTAGTAGTATATATACATTGAATGGTGCATATACATAGAATAGAGTGTATATATGTGAATAGATCTTCTATAGACGTGTATATTTAACGTATACATATGTATATGTTTTATAAATTAGTATATAACTATACAAATATATATTGTAATGTATATACATTATAGTATATTTCATTTAAAGTATTACATATACATAGAATAGAGTGTATATATGTGAATGGATCTTCTATAGACGTGTATATTTAACTTATACATGTGTATATATTTTATAAATTAGTATATAACTATACAAATATATATTGTAATGTATATATATTGTAGTATATCTCATTTAAAGTATTACATATACATAGAATAGAGTGTATATATGTGAATGAATCTTCTATAGACGTGTATATTTAACGTATACATGTGTATATATTTTATAAATTAGCATATAACTATATATTGTAATGTATATATATTGTAGTATATCTCATTTAAAGTATTACATATACAATTATACATAGAATAGAGTGTATATATGTGAATAGATCTTCTATAGACGTGTATATTTAACGTATACATATGTATATGTTTCATAAATTAGTATATAACTATACAAATATATATTGTAATGTATATATATTATAGTATATTTGATTTAAAGTATTACATATACATAGAATAGAGTGTATATATGTGAATAGATCTTCTATAGACGTGTATATTTAACGTATACATTACTTTATGTTTTATAAATTAGTATATATATTGTAGTATATACTTTTTTTAAAGTAGTACATATATATTGAATGGTGCGTATATGTGTATATATTTTCTATAGACGTATATCTTTAAAGTATACAAGTGTATATGTTTTATAAATTAGTATGTAACTATATATATATACATATTGTTGTATATATATCTATATATGTATATTGTAGTATATATTTTATTTAAAGTAGTACATATATATTGAATGGTGCATATATATGTGTATATATCTTCTAAAGTAGTATATATTTAACGTATACATGTGTATATGTTTTATAAATTAGTATATATATATATATATTGTAGTGTATATATATATATATATATATATATATATATATATATATTATACTATTATAGCATATGTTTTATTTAAAGTAGTACGTATAGTCATATATAATTATATATTGAATGGTACGTATATATGTGTAATTGTTTATATATTTTTTTAAAAATATATATTGTATATTGGAGTGTATATAGTGCATATTGGAGTGTATATAGTGTATATTGGATATTTTATTTATTTTTTAAATGGGTTTGACCGGTTTTTAATCGAGTTTGACCAGGTTTTGGTGGGTTTGACTGGGTTGGGTTAAGTGGGCCGGGTTAGGGTGGGTTTGAATTTTTTTACTGTTTGACCTGGCCCGGCCCGGCCCGATTAACGTCAAACTCGGCCCTTAATCGGCCCGCAACCCGGTTAAAATAGAAGGGCCGATTCTGGGTTGGCCTGGCCCGGCCCGTTTGATACCTCTGATATGAATCTCAAACTACTGTTTGTTCTAAGTTGGTGTAAGGAATAGAGGGAGTTACGACGAGTCCTCTAATCCACCAGTAGGAAGATTTCTAATTACATCTGCAGGGTTTAGGGTTCTTTTTTTTTTTTTTTTGGATTTCAGTAAAGGAAAAAAATAATTCGCTTTATTTTTAAGGATAGACTTAAAATGATAGTTCAGAGCAAAAAGATACTTTTTCAGACTCAGCAAAAGAGACAGTATTTTAATTTATGTTATAAAACAGATAATTTATTAATTTTTAGATAAATTATAACTAACGATATTTTTTAATTTGAGGTGAAAAAATTATTAATATAGTTTGTCAAAAATGGGCAAACTATATTTCATAAACTTTTTTTTATAATATAGTTAATTGTCTACTTGTCATTCCTGAAGAGATTCACTACAGAGAAATTCCTGAAAATATTCTTATATAGTGAATGTTTTTTCATTTTAGTACAACTTTTTCACTTATATAAACGTGTTGTTATTAATTCACTCTATTTTATCTTATTCATCTTATCATATTATTCTATTAATATTATCTCTTTTGGGCTTTAAGAATTCCCGGATAATAATGTCTCAATAATTTAAAATGTCTTTATTTTTAATTGAACCGAATGTATGTAAATGTAATGAATATTGTAAAATGAAAACATCAATGACTTAAAGAAATCCTGATAGTAAGTTTTGGAGCTATGCGCGTTTGACGGTAAATTTTTTAATTTGTTCAAATAAAAATATGTGTATGTTAATCTTGTTACTTATTTTATTGTTTTAGGAAAATGGAGGACGTGATTATTTTCAGTGGGTAGAAAGCATGTCAATAAATGAAATGAACACCATTCTGTCACAGTTGAAGAGATCCATTGATGGTGATACCGCGACTTCACAGAACACTATGAAGTTTGACACACTATTTAATCTCAACAATGTCATATGTCACGACCCAATTTCTTAGGTCATGATGGCGCCTACTATAACCCACCTGTAGGCAAGCCAAATCTGTAGTCCGGAACGGCTAGTAACGGACTACTAAATAGAGTAAGGAAAGAATGCGGAATAAATATAACAAAAGTTCAAATACATGAATAAATTTCAAAACTTAGTGGTATCAGTACAAGAGCTTCTAATATAATAAGAGTTTACAAAAGTAGAATAGATGAAATAAATTACACTGATATAACTTATCTCCGAATATAATATAGAGACTAGATTATATATAAGAAGGAAGAAAGTAATACTCCGAACGTCGGGAGCTCACTCTGTATCTTCGAACCAAGGTTGCTCCGCACAACGCACACATCAACAGTGATAACTCATAATATGATCTGTAAGTTGTAGAATGGTACTTAGTAGGCAATTGTCAACTGAGCTCCAAATATAAAGCAGATATACACAACATATAAACAGAATGAAAACTACACCCAAGAGTCTAGAAATCGTATAACAATCCAATGAAATAATAAGGAACAACTATCCTGTTCATATTCAATAAATCAACATAATAAGGCTAAGTAAGTAATAAGGGTGCACTATCTTATTCCAGCTATACTTAGGAGTCTCAACACTATACCATATATCTCTTGCCAATATATGAATAAAGAGCGAAAGAAGAATATATAATAATATACAAGGCTAAGGAACGAATATACAATTAGAACTAATGAAGGAAGGGATATGCGGTAATACCATAGCTACATATAGCTAGATATATGTAGCTATATCTATCTATATATATATATAGAGAGAGAGATGTAAGGTGTCTCAAAGCACATCCTAGATCATCATATCTTTTTTTTATGACCTTATCATAATCCTATCAGGATTTAATACTATCATGCTCAGGGTTTCTAATCCATATGACTAGACATGAAATAATCATGCATAATAATGAAATCGTAAGATAGAAGAGGTCGGAAACATACCTCAAATCTCGATATCGAATTAATAACCAATCTGTCATAAACTAGCCATAAAAATAATCATAACAATGATAACAACAGTATAAAAAATAGCTCGAGTAATCAGCTATTCCGAACAACCAAATACCTAACCGAGCCTATGCATTTCCCCTACCGCCCCAGGCTTGGAAGGCTCAATCAGCACACAACAACACAAGGCATAGTCATCACCCATATTTATGCAATCGTTACATACCGACTGACAGACAGAGACGCATACTGGTGATAGGTGATGAGCATGCAAGAATGAACACAAGATACACAATCAATATCACAACTATCCTTTGGTCTCGAACGGGTATATATATCATCATCACAACATCCTCCGACCTTTCCGGATATCAACATTATCATCATAGTATTTTTTGACCTTGTCAGGCATCAATATCATTATAACAGTATCCTCTGACCTTGTCAGATATCAATATCATCATCACAGGATCCTCTGGCCTTGTCGGGTATCAACATCATTATAACAGTATCCTTAGGTCTTGTTGGGTATCAATATCATCATCACAGTATCCTCCTACCTTGCTGGATATCAATATCATCATAACAGTATCCTCCGGCCTTGTCGGGTATCAACATCATCATAACCATCAATACATGTATATAGATATATATATAGTAGGTGCACAACTCAAGCCATACAGTATTGATATTACTTATTTATGGAGGATCGGGTATCACGCCGGTACGAATATGATATTGATATTACTTATTTTTTGAGGATCGGATATCATGCCAGTACAAATATGATATTGATATTACTTGTTTATGGAGGATCAGATACCAATTGATATGGTACATAAACATAGATGGTTCCCTACATGTCATGACTAGTTGGGCAAAATAAGTCCCATAGAATGTGTGTATATATTTATGTTGAATTTAAGAGGTTGTACGGGTTATTAAGCAGATAATGAGGTAATGGTGATCGAATTGCGAGGTTTAGAAGGATGTGGTTGTTATTTATGGTATTGTTGTTGATTCTGTGGATATTTACAGTATGGTTGATACTCTTGATGGTTATATGGCTTAGTTGTAACCACTGTTTGACTTGTTATTATTGTATTGTTGATTCATTGAATATTTTGTTATATGACAATACATGTCTACTTGTTATTTGATTTTTATTGTTTACATGTTATTAAATTGAGTTGACCTATGATACCTACCAGTACATAGTGGTTTGTACTGATACTACCCTGTACTCTTCTTTCATTGAGTGCAGAAAGTATTTTGAAGGCTCAAACACGACCTCACCTCTAGCGTTTGATAGCAGATCTAGATCTAAGAGTGAGCATTCTGTCTCCGGGATGCCATGGATCATCTTATTTGTTCTTGTTCATCTTTCGGGCAATGAAACATTCTTTATTTTCTTTATTTTTGGATATCTCTTTTAGACATGATCTTTGTTTAGAAGTTCTTGTACGATGACTTTTAGGTCTTGGGGATTTTAAAAGTACTTTATTTGATTTCTTCTTACCAATGATTAGCTCTGAATTATTATCATTAAGTTGGTTTTATAATACTCTTGTTTTATTATTGACTAAGTGATTAGGTAATGGTTCGATTTGGATGGTTCTTCCATAAGAAGATTATGTGGGTGCCACTCATGGCCATTTGGGTCGTGACAAAGTTGGTATCAAAGTCTTAGGTTCGTCGATGTTGTCGTACAAGAACATGTCTAGTAGAGTCTTGTGGAGTGGTATGGAGACGTCTATACTTTTTTAAGAGACTACAGGACTAGAAAAATGCAAATTCTTCTTTCTTACGTGCTATTACTTGATTTTAATTAGTATTTAGCGATTCTAATTGGTATCTGACTTCTTTCATTCTTATTCTCAAAGATGGAAAGAACACAAGTAAATGGAATGAGAGTTGAAGGTCCCAATCCGACTGCTAGGGTTGCGGTTCGAGGTAAAGGACAATGAGGGGGGACGAGGAAGAGAAAGAAGAGTTGCACTCACTAGGGGCAGAGCTCAGTCCGTGAGACCAGTTAGGGAGAGACCAGTATCTCCTTTCCCACATAAGGATATGTTTGGGATAAAAGAGAAGGTAGTTTTAGTGACTCTTATTCTAGGGGTCAGAGTATGTTATGAGTGCGGTGGGGTCGGTCACATTAGGAGTTTTTGTCCTAATTTGAGGCAATATGGTCCGTCTAGCCAGCAGCAAGCTCCTAGGGCTCTAGTTCTAGCAGGTAGAAGAGGTGGTGGTAATGGTAGAGGTTGCCCACAGGGTGGTCATAGTAGTCATCAAGCAAGTAGGTGTGGTAATCAGCCCCATCGAGGTGGTTCTCAGCTTAGAAGAGGTGACACTCAGACTAGTGGTAGGGCTCGTATCTATGCCTTTCTAGGTAGGCTCGAGGTAGAGGCATCCGATGTTGTTATTACAGGCACTATTCTTGTCTGTGATCGGATAGCCACTGTATTATTTGCTCCTGGCTCTACATTTTTTTATACTTATCTGCTAAATTTTATTGTTGGATTGGACATGGTGTGTGATTTACTGGACTTTTTAATTCACATGTCTATTTTTGTTGGTGATTCTATTGTTGTTTATAGGGTTTATCATTCTTGTTCTGTTATGTTTATGGGGTATCAAGCTTTCTCAGATTTAGTGATTCTAGACATGGTAGATTCTGAGATAATTTTTGGTATGAGTTGGTTATTTTCGTATCATGCTATATTAAAATATCATGTTAAGACAGTAACTGTGGCTATGCCGGGAATAAATAAACTTGAGTGGGAGGGTGATTATAGTACTGCTCTAATGAAACTTATTTCCTTTCTATGTAAAGAGGTTAATTGTGAGGGATTGTTTGGCTTTTCTAGCATATCTTTGGGACACTTTCGCAAAGGTCTCATCTATTGAGTCAGTTCTTGTGGTGTGTGAGTTCCAAAAGGTCTTTCCTACAGATTTTCTTGGAATGCCACCAGACTATGACGTTGATTTCTGTATTGATCTAGAGCCAGGTACTCTTCTTATTTTTATTCCTTACTATAAGATGGCTCCGACTGAGTTGAGAGAATTAAAGGCTCAGTTGCAAGATTTTTTGAGTAAGGGATTTATCCACCCGAGTGTCTCTCCATGGGGTGTTCTTATCTTGTTTATGAAGAAGAAAGATGGTAGTCTTCGTATATGTATAGACTACAATAATTGAATAAAGTTACGTTCCATAATAAGTATCATTTTACCCGTATCGATGAAGTTACAGGGTGCATCTTTATTTTCTAAGATTGATTTGAGGTCTGGGTATCATCAGCTTAAGATTCAGCCTGACGATATTCCTAAAACTGTATTTCGAACTAGGTATAGGCACTATGAGTTTCTTGTGATGTCTTTTGGGATGACTAATTCCCTAACTGGTTTTATGATTTTGATGAATGGGATATTTAAACCGTACTTGGATTCTTTTGTGATTGTCTTAATTGATGATATTCGGGTTTATTCTAAGAATAAAGATGAACATGAGAATCACTTGAGGATTGTTTTGGGTTTGTTAAAGGAGAAAGAGCTTTATGCAAAGTTTTCTAAGTGTGAATTGTGGTTGGCTTCTGTATCTTTTTTGGGGCATGTGGTTTCTAAAGAAGAGGTAATGGTGGATCCGCAAAAGATTAAGACAGTTAAGAATTGGGCTAGGCCTACTTCAATGTTAGAGGATCGTAGCATTATAGGGGTAGCGAGTTATTATTCCAGGTTCGTGAAAGGGTTTGCTTCTATTGCTACTCATATAATGCGGTTGACTCAGAAGGATGTACCTTTTATTTGGTCTGATGAGTGTGAGGAGAGCTTTCAAATATTCAAGACCTTATTAACTACCGCTCATATTCTTTCCTTGCCGTAAAAGGTAAGAATTTCATTATTTATTGTGATGCCTCACGCTATGGTTTAGGTACTGCTTTGATACAGGAAATGAATGTGATTGTTTATGCTTTGAGGCAATTGAAGCCTAACGAGAGAAATTATCCAACTCATGATTTGGAGTTGGCTGTTGTGGTTTTGCTATTAGATATAGAGGCATTACTTGTATGGGGTTCGTTGTGGAGTGTTCACTAATCACTACAGTTTACAGTATGTGTTCATGCAAAGGGATTTGAATTTAAGACAATGTAGGTGGATGGAGTTTCTTAAAGATTTTGATATCATAATTCTATATCATCCGGGGATAACTAATGTGGTAGATGATGCATTGAGCAGAAAGTCAGCAAGTATGGATAGCTTGGCTTACCTGAATGCTATCAGGCGTTCGTTGGCTAGAGAGATTCAAACTCTAGCTAATAAGTTTATTCGACTTGAGGTGACTGGGAGAGGAGGATTTCTAGCCAGTGTAGAGGCAAAGTCCACATTTCTTGATCAAATCAAGGCTAAACAATTTGAGGATGCTAAGTTGAGAAAAATTCGTGATAAGGTTTTACAGGGTGAGGCCATTCTTGATTGTGATGGTGTGTTGCGGATCAAGGGGCAAGTTTGTGTGCCCTGTGTTGATGATTTGATTCCTATTGTTCTAGTTGAGGCTCATTGTTCGAAGTATTTCATACATCCTGGAACGACTAAGAAGTATCGTGATTTATGACAACATTACTGGTGTGGTCGAATAAAGCATGATATAGTTGATTTTATTGCTAAATGCCAGAGTTGCCAACAAAAAAAGTACGACCATCAAAAGTCGGGTGGTAGAGGATGCCTATTTCTGAATGGAAATGGGAGAGGATTACTATGGATTTTGTTGTTGCTCTTCCCAAGACTTTAGGAAAGTATGATTCTAGATGGGTTATTGTGGATAGGTTGACGAAGTCTACCCATTTGTTTCCAGTTCAGGTGACTTATAATGCAGAAAGGTTGGCCAAGATTTATCATAAGGAAACTGTTTGGTTACATGTGGTCCTAATTTTTATTATCTCGGATAGGGGTATTCAATTTACCTCTATCTTTTGGAACAAGTTGCATGAGGAGTTGGGTACTAGGTTAGACCTAAGTATAGCTTTTCACCCTCAGAAAAATGGGTAGTCTGAGTGAATGATTCAGGTGTTGAAGGATATTGTCACAACCTGAGGCTACCCCCTAGTCGCGACAATGGTTGGTACCTACTGTGAGCACCAAATGAGTAGCACTGATATAACACATGCAAAAGATAAGTTGATAAAATACTAAAAATCTAAATACTAAATATATGTAAATAATAAGTCTGAAATGTCTGTAACAACTGATAATACTGAATTGACTGACTGACTATCTAACTGATTGTCTGAAAGCCTTTAAACATCATGAGGAGTTGATGGGACAAGCCCCTAACTAACACCGACTGTCTTAACATAAGAAAATACTGAAATAATTAAGATAGATAAATCATGTCCTCGATAGATGAGGACTCACCACTGCTACTACTGGGTAATGCGGAGCTGTCTAAGAAAGGTAAAAAAACTGAGCGTCTGAACCTATATTATAAGATAACATAACACAAAGAAAAGTATGCGATCAGTACTTTGAATGTACTGGTACTTAAGATAAGGACTGACTGAAATGCATGAGAAAACTGAGCATAAATGTATGAACATGTAATAGTTGAGAATGCAATACCAAGCATAAATATATTTCTAAAATAATCTAAAAATTGAGAGACTGAAATCTGTATAACTGAATAACTGTAAATTTGATCTGTATATTTGGTCAAGCAAAACTGAACCGAGACATACTAAAATATTAACAAAAACTGTAAGAGGTATCATGTAACCGACATGCCCTAATCTAAGCTAATTGGGGTCCAACCTATAACCTCAGTTGGAAGGGTGTCAGTACCATGCCACATGTACTAACACTAGCGGTGTAGATCCACTAATTTGATATCCCGAAGGACTAGGGAGTCAGTCCTAAACTGGCAGGTGGCCCCTAAGAGAGTGTAAGTCCTAAACTGGCGGGTGACATCTCATAATCCTACACTGGCTACGTAGTTCTAGAACTTAGGGACTGCTACTAAGGACCCAGTCCTAACTGGCGGGTAAGCTCCCATACCTAGGTTCTGTGTGCTAAATCCTACTCCCAAATGAACTGACACTAGTACTGAACTGAACTAAGTTTAACTGAACATTATTTTGGATAATTCTCATCGTGATTATATGAACTGAGCAAATAGTAATATTCATGGTTTAACTAAATCATTACTTGGAAATCTAAAATCATGTAAAAACATAAAGGTATCGGGTGTTCATAACCCACCAGCACTGAATGATCATAAAATATGACATTTAAGTTTAAAACTATAGTATGGAATCATGGTTCAACCCAAGACAGATATTTCACCAAACATGTGGAAAGCATGGACTTGAACATGATGATATTCTAAGCATGAGAATCAACAACATGAAATTCTCTTGAATACGACATAGGAAACTGAGATTTAAAGCATGAGTAAATCAATTATTTCATGGGATCATACATGGGCTGAATTGAATTTAAATTACTAACAAAAACATGAATTGAACTCATCTTGAACATGTAAAATACCATAATAATAGAAAAATCCATTCTTTAATTTAAAAGAGGGTTTTTTGTGCTCCATGGGTGAAAGGGACCCATGAATGAATACCCCACATACCTTAAGCTTCTTAACTTAAAAGAAGAACACTAATCTTGATGCTTTCTTGAAGGTTCTTGAACTTGGGGAACTTGTATTCTTGATTTCTTGGGGGAAAAAGGAACTCAATTTTGTTCTTAGGGAAAGGGGAGGGTTTTCTTAAGAGGAATTTAGAGAAGAAGGGCAAAAATTCCCTAACTGATGCCCCAAGTCGTGATATGAAAGATTGGGTTGAGGGGGAAAGGACCAATTTCTCCTCAGTCATTTAAATTCTGAACTGGATACAACAGGCTCACCGCGATGTGGTCTTAGTACGATCGTTGATTTTCCTCACCGCGATGTGGTCTTCATGACATTGGGACTAATCCCGCATCACGGGCTTATTGCGGTGACCCACTAGTTTTGTGATCCAAACATGACCCAAACCTTGACTGAAAATCCAAAACGAGATATGCCTTTTACATTTTTGAACATGAATCAACTCAAAAACCAATGTCTCAGGGTCGTAAAGACCAAAATAAAAATCCTTGATGATAGAGGTCCTAAAAATGACTAAGTCGCCAACACTTAGTGAAAATTTCAGGCCTTAAGCCCCTTATGCATGCAACTAAAAGATGAATCAAGCTAAGATTAGCACGCGGTATTACAGATATGCTTTATGCTTCCGTGATAGATTTTAGAGGTCATTGAATCAGTTCCTACCTTTAGTCGAGTTTGCATATAATAATAGTTATCACTTGAGAATTAATATGGCGCTATTTGAGGCTTTATACGAGAGGAGGTGTAGATCTCCTATTGGATGGTTTGATGCTTTTGAGGTGAGACCATGGGGTAATGATCTGTTGAGAGACTCATTAGAGAAGGTTAGATTCATTTAGGAGAAACTTATAGTGGCTTAAAGCAGACAAAAGGAGTATGTGGATTGAAAAGTTAAAGATATGCACTTTATGGAGGGTGGGCAAGTGTTGCTCAAAGTTTCACCCAAGAAGGGTGTCATGCATTTTATAAAGTGAGGTAAGCTCAGTCCTAGATATATTGGATCATTTTAGATTCTTTAGCGCGTGGGGCCGATGGCCAACAGGTTAGCGTTACCTCTGATTTTGTCGGGAGTTCACCGTGTATTTCATGTGTCTATGTTAAAGGAGTTTCATAGTGATTGTAATTACATAATTCATTGAAATTTGGTCTTGTTAGATAAAAACCTCTCTTATGAAGAAGAACCTGTTGCTATTCTTGATAGATACGTTCGTAAGTTGAGGACTAGAGAGATTGCGTCTGTGAAGGTCCAGTGGAAGAATCATCCTATTAAAGAGGCAACTTGGGAGACCGAAGTGGACATCCGTAGCATGTACAACATCTTTTTACTAATTTAGGTAACTCCTTGTTTTCTCTCTTGTGTCTTGGTTCCCGTTCAGGGATGAACTGTTATTTAATTGGTATCTGATGTAACGACCATCCCGGTCGTTTGTGAAATTTTACTTTTCCTTTTTATTTTATCTTTCACTGTAGTTGTATACATGATTTATGGCTTATGGTGATGATTAATATCGATTCTTGAGGTATTCGAAAGTAATTTAAGTCATTAACATAGTTATTGAGTTTGAAAAAGTTAAACCCGATAATAGTCCATCTTTGATCGAGATGACCGCGAATTAGTGTCGTAGTATTTCTATGGGGATCCAAATAAATTTTAAGGATATATTAAAAGTTTGGAATATATTTAGATAATTAGTATAATTATTAATTTAATGGATCAAAATCCACAATTTATTAACGTATATGGTCAATTAAAACCATAATATAAATTTAAGTAGGTAAAATTTACCAATAATAATAATCACAACATCAGATATTAGGGCAAAAAGAGAGGACCCGAAGATTAGCAATTTGTTGTCGTCGTTGCAGAAAGGGTCACGATAACTTCAGGCCAGTTAAAGAATTATTGATATTCTAAGTGTGCAGTGGTGTATAACACCTTACAAGGGTAAGAACTAGTGGGGTGGTTTCAGGAATCAATTATGGCTGTAATGATTAGAAGTTTAAACTAGTTTCTTTCATGTCCTATTTTAGTTTCTTCTATATTCTATTTCTAAGTTTATATTTTAAGTTGATATGTCTATTTTAAATTGCTGGTGCATGTGTGCAGGTAAGCAAAGTTAAGTCAAAATCATGATAAACCAATTATTGGTATTATACAAAAATGGTTTTTTTATGTTTTATGTTCTACATAAGTGTTCTATGTTATTATGAAGGTCACTGGTTTACGGATTATTATATATATTTATTAATTTTTGTAATTTGTGGGATTGGTGAAATTGAAGTTTAGGTTTAGGATTTTTAGAATAAGAATTCATAAACAGGGTATTACTAGATTCATATTTTTATGGGGATTATATATTGGAACAGATTTTGAATGTTCCGAATCTTTGGGGAAGGGCAAGGCGCTTGTGGACTAACTACATTTGAATTTGTTGGTTGAGGTAGGTTAAGATTTAATTGGAGTTTAAACTCGATTTAATTGTGTGTATGCTCCTAAATTGGATGCTTGTTGATTAGTATTCGGACATGCTTGAATTTGATGATATTTGATATTAAAAATTTACTTAATGAAATTGTCTTATGAATTAAAGTGTACTTGTAAATTTAAAACATTGTATTGTATCCTGAGAGGTAGTGTGAATTTGATAAAATATACCTTATATGGTTATGGAGGATTGAGTACCACGCCAGTATGAATATGATATTGATATTACTTATTTATGAAGGATTGGGTACCACGCCGGTACGAATATGATAATGTATTAATTATTTATGGAGGATTAGGTACCACGCCAGTACGAATATGATATTGATATTGCTTATTTATGGAGGATCGAATACCACATCGATACGAATATGATATTGACATTAATTATTTATGGAGGATCGGGTACCATGCCGGTATGAATATAATATTGATATTACCTGTTTATAGAGGATCGGGTACCATATCGGTACGAATATGATATTGATATTACTTGTTTATGGAGGATCGGGTACAACGCCGGTACAGTACTCTAACATAGATTGTTTTCTGCAGGGTCATGACTAGTTGGGCAAAAATAAGTTTCATAGCATATGTGTACATATTTGTGTTGAATTTGAGAGGTTGTATGGGTTATTAAGAAGGTAACGAGCTAATGGTGTTCAAATTACGAGGTTTAGAAGGATGTGGTTGCTATTTATGGTATTGTTGTTCATTCTGTGGATATTTACAGTATGGTTGATACTCTTGATGGTTATGTGGCTTGATTGTAAGCACTGTTTGACATGTTATTGTTGTATTGTTGATTCATTGAATATTTTGTTATATGACGATGCATGTCTACTTGTTATTTGATTTATGTTGCGTACATGTTATTAAATTGAGTTGGCCTGTGATACCTATGAGTACATAGTGGTTTGTACTGATACTACCTTGTACTCTTTTTTTGTTGAGTGCAGAAAGTGTTCCAGAGGCTCAGACATGACCTCACCTCTAGCGTTTGATAGCAGATCTCTATCCAAAGGTGAGCACTTCATTTCCAGGGTGCCATGGATCATTTTATTTGTTCTTGTCCATTTTCCGGGCAATGAAACATTCTTTATTTTCTTTATTTTTGGATATCTCTTTTAGCCATGATCTTTGTTTAGAAGTTCTTGTATGATGACTTTCGGGTCTTGAGGATTTTAAAAGTACTTTGTTTGATAGCCATCCAGTGTTATTTTGACTAAATGTGGGTCTCACACCAATATTTCCAATTTTTTCACTTTCTGATCATTAGGTTGAAATGAGCTCGGGTGCATTAGGATCCGAACCAAAGGCCTACCTAACCTAAAATAGATATTCCTGATCTGCTGGCATAGTCAGAATTTACATCCGAGATCATTTCACTGAAGTTTTTACCCAGTGGTCATTTGGGACTAACGAAGACTTCAAAATAGGAAATTAATTTTAACAAACTGCCCGGTAACTGAACCGTTGATCCTAGCAAGTTAGAAATGACTTGTGGCAGCTATGCAAAAGCCCTAACGGTGAATATAATAGGAAATATGAAAAATAACCGAAAGGTTTATTACATCATACAAGATAGAGATTTTCTTATGACATTGCTAAAAGAATTCGAAGAAAAACAAAATCATTTGAAGGATATGCTTAATGAAACTGAGAAGGAGAATCACGTTTTGAAAGGAAAATAGAATAAAGAACAGAAAAAAAGAAACTATTGGAAGTTTTTATGTGTTAAATTGATTTGTTGTTTGATTTGGAATTCTTTTACCGTTGATTAGTTATCATTATTTTTTAATTTAAATTCAAATAAAATCGGTTCCTATTTAGTAATTGTTGTTCATTTACTTCATTTAAGTATTCATTTTTTATTACAAGTTTTAATTTTTTTAAATTATATTTTGTTATCTATATTTTAAAAATTCATAATTTAAAATTAGAGATGCCGATGTTTAACACTACAAAAAATACAATTATATAACAATTTTCTTAGAATTCAATTTATGTATTATATAAATATTTTTGTAGATATAATTTATCTATTATTTTCTTTAATACTCACTCTGTTCCAAAAAGAATGACCTAATTTAACTTGACAAAGAGTTTAAGAATATAAAGAAAACTTTTGAATCTTGTGGTCTTAAATATGCCACGTGAAATTGATAAAAAAGAAAAATAGATTATTATTTTTAAAACGGAGGGAGTATAATATTTTTCGAATAAAAAATCTATTCCCACTCTATATAAGAAGTCCATATATTGCACACTTCATAATATCAATCTCATAAGAATTGCGAACTATTGTTTTTAAACTTCTTCTATAAGTCAAGACATCAATATCTTCAATCTCAATTAATTTGTTGACGCGTTTTTCATATTTTTTTCTTGTTCATCTACTCTATTAAAATATCAAGGTGTTTTTGAATTTGAGTTAATTTTTTATTTTACTTTAAGTTTGGCTTAGTAAAATAATTTTTTTCAGCATTATATTAGCCTCAAAAAATTTTACATTTCAATTTAGTGGCTTAAAATTTTTCTTAAAATATAAGTCAGTAGTGAAAAAAATAATTGTACAAATCTTTATGTTTACAATTAATTTAAGAAATTTAATCTTGAATTGTTGCAAAATAGTAAATAACCATGTTCTGGAATCACTGGCATGCATATTATTTTTATAAGGATCATGTACTACACTGCTAGGGTTTTCGAACTCCATTTTATTTTTAAAAAAAGTTATGATTTGTCCATTTATGGGCAAACTCCATTATTTTTTAAAACAAAACTAGGGTTTGTCCATTTATGGGCAAACATCATTTATTTATTTATTTATTTTAAAAAAATCATCTTTGTCTGTACAAAACCTTAATTTTTAGTTCTTATAATTTTATGTAAATTTTAACAATTTTTTCATATATTTTGAAAATTTACCATCCGTTTGTTGTTTTCAGATATGAATTCTTTATCTGGAGACGTACATTTGGGACCAAAAGTATATGATATGTTAACACTTCAACTAGGTCATCGTCCTCAGGTTGTTTGGGATGGCCAATTAAATGGACAGGTAGGGTATTTAAAGATTCGGCAAGCTGATAATGAATTTTGGAATCATATCAAAGAGCATCCCTTACATCCCCGCATATCAAGGAGCATCCTTTACGACTCAAGGTGACTAGTCGTAGTCATTGGCTACAACTCATTTTGAGAGTCGTAATGACTCCAGAGACTAATTACCTGTGAGTGGTCTAAGTCCTAGGTCCTTAAGACTCTTGCTCACGAGTCGTAATGTCTTGTTACGACTTGTAAAGAGCCCCTTATGGCCTGGTATCAGAAAATTATCTGAATTAATCCCGCATATTGAGCACGCATGTAACCCTATAATTTAATAAGTACAAAACATGGGTTGCTTTCTATGTAGCTTCTAATTTAACGCCGCGATACGACATGACTAAGTTGGATGCTCTGACTTCACCAACTAGTCTCATGGGTTGCCTCCATGTAGTGCCTAATTTAACGTCGTGGCACAACTCAGTTTCCTTGGTTACTCAGACTTCACCAAGGCTCAAATAATCAATTACCTTAACTTCCTCAGTGTTACCCATATAGTGCTTGACCCTTTTCCCATTCACTTTGAAAGGGGCTTCACCATCACGCTTTAATTCTAAAGAACCATACGGAAACACTCTCACCACAGTAAATGGTCCATTTCACCTAGTCTTCAACTTGCCTGGAAACAGGCGGTCTTAAATTATACAATAACACCTGGTAACCTAGCTCAAATACCTTCTTCTTGATTTTTCAATCATGATGCAGCTTCATCTTCTCCTTGTACAGTGCTGAACTCTCATAAGATCAGAGTCAAAACTCATCTAGCTTATTTATCTTACTCAATCTCAACTTTACTGCATCATGCTACTCAAAGTTTAGCTTCTTTAATGCCGTGTGCTCAAGTTCAATAGGAAAGTGGCACGCCTTGCAATACACAAGATGGTACAGAAGGCACCAATGAGAGTTTTATAAGCTTTTCGGTAGGCCCATAACGCATCATTCAAATTTCTAGATCAGTCAGTCCTGTTGGCATTTACCGTCTTTGCCAATATAGACTTGATCTCTGTGTTCGAAACCTCAACCTGCCCACTTGTTTGAGGGTGATAGGGTGTTGCCACCTTATACTTTACTCCATATTTCTTAAGCAAACTTTTGAATAAGCAATTGCAGAAATGTGACCCACCATCACTGATAATAACATGAGGAATGCCAAATCGAGAAAAAATATGCCTTTTTAGGAATGCGGTGACACTTTTTCCTTCATTATTGGGGAGCGCTACCACTTCCACCCACTTGGACATATAATTGACCGCAACCAAAATATATTTCATACCAAAAGAGCTCACAAATGGGCCCATGTAGTCCACATCCCACACATCAAACAACTCAATTCTAAAATAGGGGCATAAGAAGTTCATGGCTCCTCAAAATATTACCTTGTCATTGGCATTGGTCATAGGTTGCAGCAAAGTCATAAGCATCCTTGCAAATTGTTGGCCAGTAATACCCATACTGCAAGATTTTGTGGGCTGTATGGGTTCCTTCACGGTGATCCCCAACAGGTGAAGCATGACAAGCCTCAAGGATGCTTATCATCTCCACTTTAGGGATGTATCTATGAATAACTCCATCTGCATAGATTCTGAAAAGATAAGGTTCATCCCAGAATAACTGCCTAACCTCATGCATAAATCTCTTTCTCTGTTGGAAAGATAGATCTTATGGAATGATATCACTTGCCAAGTAATTTGTAAAGTCAGTAAACTATGAAATTAGGTCTTGTGATGCTGCCGAAATCTGCTTGTATGGAAAAGTATCATCGATTTCAATCCCATTCTCTACTTTCTGCATTGTTTTATCCTCAAGTCTGGCCAAATGATTAACAGCTTGGTTTTCTATACCCTTTTAGTCTTTTACCTCAAAATTGAACTCTTGCATCAAGAGAACCCAATAGATCAATCAAGATGTTACATCTTTCTTCGCCATCAAGTATCTTATGCTTGCATGATCTGTATGAATAATAACCTTAGTTCCAATCAGATAAAACTAAAATTTCTCAAAGTAAAAAAATGCTACTAATAGCTCTTGTTCAATCATAGTATAATTCTTCTGAGTAGGATTTAATGCCTTACTGGAATAATAAATAGGATGCAAAATCTTTTCTCGCCTTTGGCCCAGGATAACACCTAGGGCCACACCGCTTACATCATATGTGATTTCAAATGGAAAAGACCAGTTAGGAGATCAATGATAAGGGACGACACTAGCCACTACTTTAAGCACTCAAAAGCTTTTAGATATGCCTCATCAAAATCAAATTTCACCTCTTTCTCAAGAAGCTTGCATAAATAGTTGGCCATCTTTGAGAAATCCTTGATGAATCGCCTGTAAAAACCAACATGGCCTAAAAAACTTTAAATTTCCTTGACTGATTGGCGGTGGCAACTTCTCAATCACTTTAATTTTTGCCTTGTCAACCTTTATGCCTTTTTTTTTTTTTGGAGATTTTGTGCCCAAGCACAATTCATTATTTCACCATAAAGTGACACTTCTCCCAGTTAAGCACCAAGTTGCATCTTTACATGGTGTCATGACATTTTCCAAGTGAATCAAACAGTCATCAAAAGCATTACCAACTTCAAAAAATTATGTATGAATAACTCAATGGTACCTTTAACCATGTTAGAGAACATGGATATCATGCAACTCTGAAATGTGGCTGGAGCATTGCATAACCCAAATGTCATTTTTTCGAATGCAAAGTTCCCATATGGGTAGGTAAAGGTTGTCTTCTCCAGATCTTCAAGAGCAATTATGATATGATTGTAACCCAAATAGCTATCCTGAAAACAATACCAACCCCTTTCCGTAAGTCTATCTAGCATCTGGTCCATGAAGGGAATTGAGAAGTGGTCCTTTTAGGTCTATATATATAGTTTCCTATAGTTCATGCACACTCTCCAACCTGTGACTGGTCTCACTGGTACGAGCTCATTCTTGTTATTTGGAACTACTATTATACCTTCTTTTTTCAAAATATATTAAATAGAATTGACCCACTTGTTATCAACAATGAGATAAATAACAATAGTGTCCAACCACTTAATGATCTCTTTCTTCACCATCTCCTGCATAAGAGGATTCAACCATCGCTGGTGCTCAATACTTAGGATACAATCTAATTCAAGTTGAATCTTGTGAATACAGATTCTAGGTGAAATACCCACAATATCTATAATAATCCATCCTATAGCTCGTTTGAATTTCTACAACACAAACAATAACGCCTCAAGATTAGTATTCATCAAATTTGTAGCAGCAATCATTAGCAAGGTTTTGTTAGCCCCCAATAAGGCATAGAGTAAATAAGGTGGGAGAGCCTTCAACTCCAATATTGGTGGCTTTTTAGTTGAGGGATGAGCGGGAGGAGTGGTTCTATTCTTCAAATACAAATCAAGCTTCTTTGGAGCATAAGTATATGAACATCTCCCATATAATGCACCTACCATCTCGTCATATTCCTCAATTCCATCACTGTCTAAATTCATAATCACCGTTGCTAGTGTTTCCACAGCCAGTCTATCTTCAATTGAAAAAATCACTGCATCAATTTCATCATCAATGATGTCTATCATAGACACAACTCTCATATCATTCGGTTGCCGCATTGACTAGCATACATTGAAGGTTACTTATTTATCGTAGAGTCTAAGCCTCATCTGTCCCAACTCTATATCAACCAGGAAGGGTCTACCCAAGATGATAGGGACTTGGAAGTCTACCCCACAATCAAATATCACGAAATCACCTAGAAAGATAAAGGATGCCACCTTCACCAACACATCACACAGAATACCAATCGGCCTTTTTACAGTCTGGTAAGCCATTAATAAGCTCATCGATGTTGGTTTAGGGGCTCTAATACCAATTACTTAAATAAAAACAACGTCATTAGATTAATACTTGGTCCCAGATCACATAAAGCACGAGCGAAGTTGAAGGACCCAATGGAGCATGGAATAGTGAAAGCTTCAGGGTCCTCCTTCTTATCTACCAACGATCTAAAGGCAATAACACTATAGTGATAAACATTATCAGCAGGCTCATAGCTCACTGTCTGCTTTCTAGTGATTAGATCTTTCATGAATTTTGCATTACCAGGCATTTGCTCCAATATTTCTAGAAGTAGAATATTTATAGATAAATCCTTCAACGTAGACTGGAACTTCTGGTATTTACCATCTTCCTGCTTTTTTTTTCAACCTCTGAGGAAAAAGAGGGAGAGGTCTCAAAATAGTCTTTAGAACAGGCTCCTCAACCTTACCCTTTCCTTTATTTTGCTTACTACTACTCTCTATTTGAGGTACTTTTTCAACATCTATAGGATCATCATAATTCTTTGACTCAATCACCATGGGCATGTGTAAATCTATGGTGGTTTTACTATTATGAGTGGTAATAGCATGACAATGACTATCATTTTTTGAGTTTTGCACTGTATTACTAGGAAGAGAGTTAGACTACCTTTGATTCAGCGTGGTCGACATTTGGCCTAACTGTTACTCCAGTTGTTTAATCGTGATGGTGTGAGACTCAACTTTCTATTTAGACCAGATAGGTCTGCCTTAATCTCTTTAAGACAACTCTCTTAGCCTTTTACTAATTTTGACAACATTATTTCTATTCTAGACTTGATATCTCGGCTACCTGGTGGAACATATCTGTCACTGTTCTCTTTGTAGTCATCCTTGTACCTCCAATCACCATCTTGTTCTTTGCTTCTGTATCAGTACCTATCACCATAATAGTTTCGACCTTAGTTTCCTTGCCCTTTAGCTCGAAAACCTGCCACTTCACAATCTAAATACTTTGCTTCCTCATTTTCACCGGACTCGTCAGCTCTGGATGTAGATCTCTGTGCTCTCACTATATTTACCATTTTAGCCGCCATCACTAAAATTATTTTGAAAGCAACCCAATATCAATTCTGAGACGTGCAACCTCTTGTGCTACCATATTATTACTAGCTTTGTAGTCACGAGCATCTCCAATAACATAGTACCAGCTTCTCTATCAGCCTCTCGAATGTGCCATCCTTGATTAGTGATAGAGATATCATCTAGCATCTCCTGGGCCATATCCTAACATAGACGTATAAGTGAACCTCTAGATATTATGTCTGTCATTGCCCTAGAGCTAATATTCAAGGATCTAGAGAATATCTCCAACAGGTTGGAACCTGGAATCCTGTGATGAGGTACCATACTCAACTTCTTTTTTAACCAAAACTATGATTCATACATAGACTCTGTAGGTAGCTATTGGAAATTATAGATCTCATCTTTTAGCTGTAGTATTCTGGTGGGGGGAAAGAATCAATTCAAAAACTATCTGCATATCTTGTGCCAAGTTGTGATTAAGCCTCTAGGAAGTTTCCCCAGCCACAATGATGCTTCACTTGTCTGTGGAAAAGAAAACAACTATTACCTCAATGCTTCTTGATCCACCCCAGGGATAGTATATGAAGTGCATATCCCAGTAAAGTTGGCAAGATGCATGTTTGCATTATATATTGCTGCCATCGAGAATACACCATTTAGATTCAACAGCTGCATCATTGCACTGGTAATATTAAACTTCACATTAGGGGGTAAAACATATAGAACAATGGCTCCAGTCTCAGTAGGCTCTCCATAACCCATGTTTTCATCTTCATCATATGGTGGTAGATATTAATAGGCTGGGATTACTCTAGCTTTTATACCACACCCTCTATCACGATTTGCATCAAGTGGTACTCGATGATTATCTACCAGTCTTGGCAAGGCCAGATGTGCCTGTTGAGCCAATCAAGCCTCTTCAGCTGCTCTTCTCTCTTCAGCTACCTCTATTAATAATTGATCTATCTATCTATTAGCAATATTTTATGGATTAGTAGGTGAAGTAAGAGGTACATTTTGAGGATCTCGAACCCCAATAGGAACACTATTACAAACTTGGTCTCACATCATTTGTGGTATTTGTAAAATTCTCTCTAGATCGGGATCAATAGGGAGTAAGGGATTGCCTTTGCTCCTGGTGCTAGGCATACACTAGTCTATACCCAATTATAGAAAGAAAATAAATACTCGGGAACTCCACCAACTTTAATTAATAATTCATACTATTTTACCCGGTAACGGCGCGAAAATTTGATATTGCCCAAAACTAACCTCCAAAGAAGTATGTTGCGATTGATACCAAATATAGTACCCAACTTAGGTTAGGGTCAAACCCACAGAAAAATGCTGAATAATCTCTCAAACTAGACAAAATTCATGAGTAGTGCGGAAAGGTAAATGGGGAGAATTGGAAATTAGAAGTAATAAGTAGCAGAACTTGAATGTTTGAGTTTGTAAACAGTAGAAGGTAAACACTAGGACTGTGTTTCCCCTGACTTCACAACTACTAAGATTCTCGTGTTCTATCCACCTAACCTACTGCTCTGCATGCAAAGTTTACAAGCTATATACTATCAATTGTCTTGTGAACGCGTTGATAGATATCACCCTTTACCTTGTGAGGATCGATTGATAAATGAAGGTTGATAGCCTCGAATCACTATTTTAACCTCCTTTTCCCAATCTCCAACTCCCTTGTGAGGACGTTCTCGAATACAGGCAATTTTAAGCTTGTGCAGTAACTTGGGTACAAGTAATACAAAGAAGATTGCAATACATGCAATAACAATAGAATAGATAAATCTCCCACTTTTATTCCGTAGCTAATCCACCAGAGTTCCCACAACCTTAGTTAAGGAAATTAGCTGCTCATGTTCATGCAATAATTCATGGAAATCAATGAAGAATTCATGTAATTACTTGCACAATAATGAATGATTAAAACCCAAATTCTCCAATTGAATACGAAACCAAAATCTCAAGAACAAAATCTCAATGATGAAAGTATGTGAAAGTATCAAAAATTATAAAAGTATGTAACCTCATAATGAATTAACCCTAAGGTATTTATAGTAGTTTAAAAATAACAGAGAAATTCTAATTAAAATGGACTAGAAAAATTAAGTCGGCAGTGGTGATGCCTTTGGCAACGAGTTATTGGGTCTCTTTACGACTCGCTGCCTATAGTTGTAGCTTCCTTTTTGGATCCAGTAGCCATGATTCATATAGTCACCTTACGAGTCATAGGCTGTTATTTTTAGTCACTTCAGTATCTCTTTTCTTTCCGGCCATTGGTTCAGTAGTCTTTATGATTACACACCACGAGTCGTAGTTAGTCCTTAGGACTCGTGGTCTTCACTAGTTATCACTGGAGCTTCAATCATTAGGTATTGGTATACTGGTCTCATTACGGTTGATCACTACGAGTTGTAGTCTGTCCTTACGACTCATAGTCTTCTATGGCTTTAATTCTAGACCTTAGCATGGCTTACTATTTTCTTTATAGGTGCATGCTACGACCCGTATTCACTCCTTAAGAGTCATGATCATTTGGTACTTAGCTCATCTAGTATAGCTTTAACTATTGTCATTCTTACGAGTTGGTCTACGAGTCGTATAGTGTCTTAACGAATCGTAGCCTAACCAATACTTTAACTTTTATAGAGACTTGTTTTTTAAATTTCATCTTAAGCCACTTCCTACCTAATTTTCCTACACTCATGCAACAAACATATCATATCCACCAAAATAACCTAAGTCCAAGCATAAATTTCTTATTTTAAGAATCGAATATGCCATGTTTTCAAGGCATATCACCATGTGACCTAGACAATGTCCATATCATTTTTATGACGTTTAGTATTATTAGCTCCAGAAGTTCTCAAATATTGAGTATTTACAATTAAATCGAATGAAGAAGGTGGCCAATATGTCTCCACACCTAATGGAGAGACTATATCAGAGTAAAATTGCTTGTAATACTTTGAACTGTAATACTTAGCAACAAAGGACTTTGGGTCAATGTCACAAATATCTCAAAGTTTTATGGCATGTGAACATGACATATGCTAATTTCTTTATTTTTTGCAAGAATATTTTCGTCCTTTAACAGTGACTATGTGCACATTTCCCCTCTTGCTATTATGTACAAATGTTAAAATCTCAAAAATGCCATTGGCGGTATTGTACTGCATCTTGTCTATGTTCAGCTTGGCCCGTTCTTAATATTCTAGAAATTTTGTTTCAACATTGAGTGGCCAATGCTTGTTTTCAGCAATTAATAATTTCGCAAGGCAATTTCTATCACGAAATCGATCAAAAATATTTTTAAAAGTCAATCTAACCATGATAGTAACAGAAACCCATGAGCTTTCTCTAATAAATAATTGTATAACTCAGATACATTGTTGATAGGGCCCCTATCTATAACCATTATCCTTGTACAATGCCCATTTTCCATGAGGATAATTATTTAGCCATGCATGTGTGGCAGGTGATATTAATTTAATTTGCCTCAGGCGCTGCTTGAACTTATTCGCCTGATGTTCTGTAGCCACCAACCACATTAAGTTCTCAAGGTCATTGTTCAAGAATTTTCTGTTAAAGTTGGGTTTCAGATGTCGGACACAAAATCTATGATATATGAAGGGTGGTTGTAACCATGCATGTTGTTGGATACATTGTAGTATACCTGGGTGACAATAAAAAATATGTCCAATACCTCAGTGATCACATACAACATACCTCCATAATAACGTAAGAAATTATGTCCATGATTCTAAGCTCTCGCGTGCAACAACAACATATGTAAGTGAAAAGATATTGCCATTTATATCAATTCCAATAGCGATTAGCAATTTAGTATTAATTACCATTGATATGAGTGTCATATATTAAGATGACAAGCCTACAACTTTTAAATGCATCAATGTTTGGTTTAAAAGTTCAAAAGATAAATTTAAAAATTTGCTCACCGTGTATTGTAGTTGACTTGTACTCCCGCTCAATAACAGTGCCCGAATTAAAATGTCGTAGGGCAGCTATGTAACGAGGTAATGTTTTTGAAGAACCTTCAAAATCACATACACTATCACAAAAGTTTTCCTATGAGCTTTTTGGACTTTTCTATAAATTGGAGTATAATTAAACTTCAATTTCATAACTTCCTGCACCGCTTCAATACTAAACTCTGCATCGGCCATAATTGATGAAATCAGCAAAGTAGCAATCATGTTGCTACTAAAATTACAATGATCCTATTTATAATCATTTGTTAAACAAGTGTGCTTCTCGATCATTTTTTCGGCCACCCACAAACCGCTCTAAATCTCTCTAAAACAAATCATGTATTTCATTACACTTGCAAATCACCTTTCAATTTTTTCCTTTGGATTGATCAAAGATATACTCTTTCTTCATTGCGATGCAATGTCGTCGTAGTGCTTTTTTTGTTTTTCTTTTATTTTGAAATATCATACCTATATAAATATATAAAATATTATCAAACAATAATAGATAAAATTACAAGATTAAATACATAAAATATTAATGATCGAATATCTTACCCGACTTGAGATATTTAAGATTTTTGGAATTTCATAGTGCAGCCCGAACAAAATCATTATCTCTAAAACATGCAAAATTATTTGAATCTTCTTTTTGTGTGACCCAATTAAGAAATGACGTCAGGATGATAATTAATACTATCATCATGTGAAGGAATAGTGTTATCGTCCTCATCTGAATTGTCATCATCATCCAATATTTGATCATCATCATCCAATATTTGATCATCATCATATAAACTATCTCTATCAGGCTCATGATCAGCTGTGTCATTAGCTAGCTCATTGTTGTTTACAATGTGAATCAAGTTAATGTAGGATTGTCTGCGTGGACGTTTAAGCTAAAAATAATAGAATTATAATTCTTATAATTCAAACATGTATATAACGATCTTTAAAGAATATAAAAAAATATATGTCTTTACCTATTCATTGACTCAATTGGACCGTGACATTATAAATTAGTCGGTTCTTGATAGCTCAGTTCTCCAAACTCACAATTTTGAGAACTCCAATGGACATTTGTTGATTTAGTGAAGTCAAGTGTCATTTTGATTTATTGTTTGTTATTGAATAGAATTACTAGACCAACCAACACTGAATTGGTAAAACATGTACTATTTCGAATACCAAATTCATTATTAGATGATTATTCATCCTGAATAGTGCTTTGAATTTTGGCATACATATCAAGTGTTGCTAAATGCATTTAGTTTCGAAAATTCTTAAGACTACGAAGAAAGGTTGATAAAGAGTTATCATTATAAATTCGAGTATCCTCAAAAATTATATGACTGTTATCCATAATTGATATGGGATATCGACCAGTGATAAAAATAGAAAGTTCAGAATCATGTACCTTCATTTTACTCCAAAAAAGACATACAAGACGATCATATTTGAGTGTCATTGAAAATACTTAAACCATTTTGGCAAAAAAACCATATCTAATCGAACCACCTTCGTACAAAACTTCTCCACCCCAAAAATAAACTAACCCTAATAGTGTCACTCATTATTTTTATCCTTTTAAGAAATTTTTCCGTAAATAATGAATGTTGCTCGTGATGAATGAGATAAAATAGACTGAATTAACAACAACACATTTATAAGTGAAAAAGTTGTACTGAAGTGACAAAATATTCAGTGTATAATAATATTTTCAGGAATCTCTCAGTAGTGAATCTCTTCAGGGATAACAAGTAGGCAATTCACTGTATTACAAAAAAAGTTTATGAAATGTAGTTTGCCCATTTTGGGGCAAATCGTATCAACAATTTTTTCACCCCAAACGTCTAACAAATTAAAACTGTTAGTTGCAGTTTGCCCAAAATTGAAAACATTGTCCGTTTTGTAATATAAATTAAAGTACCGTTCTTTTGGACTTCTAAATCTGAAAAAGTATCCTTTTAGCCCCGGACTCTAAAATGATCATCTATACATTGCAATAAGCACTAATAGTTCCTTAATTTGAAAAAATGGAGCATATTTAGTACACTCAACCATTGAAATAAAGTTTTCCATACTAATAATATGAAATAAAATGGGTCTACATAATTTGAAGCTCCACAAAATAAAAGATCATGCAGGAAAATAAGATTTTAAATATCAGAAGAAAAAGATCAAAGAAAGTACGGAATTTAATTTTTATATAATGCAATTGGTCAAATTTTTAATAATTTAAAAGAGTGCATATAATAATTCATATTAATTAAAGTCTGTTTTTGATATTTTAAAATATGCACAATACTCCAACTTATTTCTAAGCATTGATTTAAATCAAGGCAATAATTATATTCACATCTACATCCATAATATACTAAAGTATAAAGACTCTTAAAAATAAAAATGATTCAAATTTTTTATCCTTCATTAAAATCTATGCTTTAGACAAACTTATTTTTTCACTTATTTTCTCTAATTATTATATCATTATATTTAAAAGATTTAAAATAAAGGATTCCTAAAATATATGATAAGAAAATAAATGAAGAATTATTATTAGTAGGTTTTTTTCTTTGTTGTATACTTGAAAAAGAAGTTTTAAAATATTAGGGGAAAAAAAGGAAATTTGGTAGTATTAGCCTATTTGGCCTCTTTTCGTTTATTGACAAAATAAAAAAGAACTATACTTTTTTTATATCATTTTTATCAATTCTTTTTCCACAAAGTTGTGATTAGAATAGTATAGTGAATTTTAATTAATTTTGTGTTTTACGAATATATATATATATATATATAAAAGCAAAACAAAATTCATTTTTAGTATAATCTTAAGCATGGTGGTTTATAAGTAGTAAAGATATTCAATGCATTAATAATACATTCATTAGTGCAATTCACCTTAATAATAATAGTAGTTTTTAATATTGCAGGCAGAACTACCTTAGCAAAGTCCTCCCTCAATAGCATCTCTACTCACATCATGTAATACATCTCTATACCTAGCAAGATCCTCAAAATCATTGATAGAACCCAAAGGACCTTTATTTGGGGTTCCACAGCTGAGAAAAGGAAACTTCACCTCTTCAACTGAACACTCTGATCCTTTTGAAAAAGGAGGAGGGCTAGGCATTCAAAGAGCCTACACTAAGAATAAAATCATGCTCACAGGTCTATCCTGGAGATGCGATCACATTCCACTAAGGTTTGGGCTATTATGTTAAGAGGTAAATATAGCTTCATGGATGGTACATCCAAAAATCGTTCATCCAATACCTGAAAAAAACATTCAACGGGGTTAGAGAAACTGTATCCAAGCCTCTCATTAGATTGTCCGCAATGGCCAGAAAATCAATTTGTAGCAGGATAAATGGATCCCAAATCAACCCGCTTCAGAAAGTTGGCCTCTGTCTGATACAACAATTAGTTGACCTTTGTCTGACACAATAATTATTGGCACATGGGGAATCTTTCTATCCAGATTCCCCACCACATTGTCTAGGTCGTTAATAATATCTTTAGCCCTAATGCTAGAACCACTTCAGACTACCTTATTTGAAGCATATTCACAAACAGGAGTGCTTACTCTCTTATTAACCAAAACGATAAAAAAACCACCCAGGGCAACCCTAAATCATTTTCCTGGGTCTGGAAGGTCCATTTGCCCCTTAAAAAATAAAATTCATGTGGTTAGCTTACTACAATAAACTACCCACCAAACTCACCCTTTCCAACATGGGGTTAAATATCTCCCCCAACTAATCTAGCTGTAACCACCAGGTTGAGAACATCCTTTATATTTTCTACCAGTGTCCCTACTCTATAGACCTATGGACCCCTATCCTCGATAAATGTAAGGACAAAGGATGGGATCTCACCAGCTTTTATCCTCAAAACTAGAACACCACTTGGGGAAGACTTCAAAACAAATACTTTGACAACATCCTCCTTTGTCATGAGATCCTTTCTTTTGCCCTTTGAATAATTTGGAAATATAGGAAATCCAACTCCTTAGAAAACAAAAAGAAAAAATCAAACTTTAGCAAAGCCCATGCTGAAGCAGTAAAATTCATTCATATTTCTAGAAATAAATCTCTTGCTCGATAATTAAGAACCATCAACATCAAATGGCATTCCCTAGAGAAGCTATGTATATGCTTAACTCGAATGGATCATATATAGGAAACCCTAGTAAAGGAGGGATTGAGGGAGTGTTTAGAAATTGCAGTGGGGGATGAGTAGTTAGCTATACAAAACACTCCACTAATTCTACCAACAACCAAATAGAACTCTTTAGATTGATCGAGGGCTTGAGAATCGTCGAAATCAACCTTCTCTTTCCATTGAAAATAAACATAGACTCGAAGAAAGTGATATCCATCCTAAAAGGAGGTAACTTACACTATGATGTTCCACTTGATGATTGCAGGTCAAGAATAAGAAGGCTAGAAAGACCTCAAGTAATGCATTGCACAGGAAGCAAAATGGGGTGATGGATGCATTGGCGAAACTGGAAGCACTATCCCCTGACCCCCAGGAAACTGTTATTTTTGAAGTTCCACCAATGTGTATCAGGGAAGCAGTTTGAGCATACATAGCTGAAACTTATTTTAAAAGTCATATTAATATATGTAGTATCACTCCAGTAGACAACATCTCAAACTCTTTTATTTTGGAATCAGGCTGAATGAAATCCGATTGTTAGTAACTAACTCTAACTATCTCTTATTTTCCTTGCAACACAATCCACTTCACCAAAATAATAATAATAATAATAATAATAATAATAATAATAATAATAATAATAATAATAATAATAATAATAATAATAATAATAATAATAATAATAATAATAATAATAATAATAATAATATAAACTCGAGATTTTTTAGGAAAAAAATTTGGTCTTTTATAAATTAGAGACTCTTCTTTCAATAATAATATAATAACTTTCACAACTTAAATTATGGTGGAAGAGATATTCTTATAACTACTTTTTCGAAGAGGTTTGAAGGTGTTGTCTAATAATCACAAAAATTTAGATTTAACCGTATTATTTTAATATTTTGATTGTCATATTATTTTATTGTAGTTTTTATTCGATTCAAGTCTATATTATAGATGGATGTACGGTTGGACTTTAAATAGTTTTTGTATAAGGTTAGGTTTAATGGTATTTTTCTAATATCTTGATTATTGTAGTTCTGTTATGTTATTATCTGTTGTTTTTTCTGCTTAATACAAGTGGTAGTTAAATGTCGATCGGCCTTTGAGGAATTTTTTTTGCAAAGTTTAGGGTTTAATCGTACTGTTCTGATATCTTGATTATCATATTACTTTGTTGTAGTTTACATGTAGTCGATGAACGTTCGGTCGGACCTTGAGGAATTTTTATGTAAAGGTTAGGTTTAATCATATCGTTTTATTTTAGTTTCTAATCTATTACCATATATTATTTTTTTGTTATCATCCGTTATGTGATAGTTCACGTCATAGGAGACGATAACGATATTTCTCACATGTTTGGATGTGTAAACCTACTTATCTTCAATTTTTAAAGTCAATTGTTATTTTTTTAATAAGTTATTTTTGTATATATATTTTATATCAATTGATGGCTTGATATGAAATATACGTGCAATGCACTTATACTTTGAATAGTGATTCAAAATGTGGAGGAGATATTATTTTTCAAATTCAAAATGTTAAGGGGGTAAAATAAATTATTTAGTTACAAATTTGGTTGGTGATTTTATAAGAGAAAACCCCTAGGTTAAATGGAATTATAGATAAAAAAAAATAGAGATAAATAATTTTGCTAAATAATTATCCATAGACGTAATTATGAAGGGAGTATCATTTTCAAAAATTCAAAATGCTAAGGGGGTAAAACAACTTTTTAAATTATACATTTGGTTGAGTAATTTTATAAGAGAAAACCCTTAAACTAAATGACCTTATTGATTAAAAAAATAAAGTTATATTGGTTATATGAGACACAAAATAAGAGAAAACCCTTAAATTCTCTTGTCGATTAACGAGCTAATCATATTTAAGTAGTGTTGGTTACGTGAGAGATAAAATAAAATTTCTCGTATTGATGCATGAAGTTCCACCTTATTAAGTTTTTTCACAAGAGGCAGCTCCTTTCTAGTATATGGACTGTCCAGTTGGTCCCGTGGAGTAGTGATCTGCTGATAGTTGTCCTCTTATACATCTAAGGGTTAACAATTGATTAACTCAAATAATCTTTTAAACCATGATTAATCTAAAGTATTGTGTCTGGCTCAATATCAATTTGGCAAGTTTAAGGTAAAATCCAAGAAGACACCGCTAATATTTTTGAAAGAGTTGCGAAAATTCAAAAAACTTGTTGTGGAATTTTTTTTCTGTTGGAAAAGTATTTTTTTAACATGGAAAACAAGATTTCAAGGGAGAATTGATACAACGCTCGACAAACAAAGAAAATTAAATCGTTTGCAAGGCACATCAACTGAAGATTGCAAAGAACACACAAATCAGTAGATGAATATTTTTTTTTCTCTCGAGAAAAGGTGACAACACATAAACAAGTTGTTCGTTGCTTTTAATACTCTTTTTATAGTTGCAGTTGTCAGGTTATTCTCGAAATTTTGAAGACCTCAATCTCTCCCCCTCCGCCTGCCCTTCCCCATACACTAACTATTCAATGATATTACTAGCATTGGCCTCATTTTCATCAAAATTAGTTTGCATTTATTTTCAATAAGATTACTACGTCTGAATCTGAATATACATCTGAATGATTAAAATATTATCTCTAAAATTGAACTCTGAATATTTAAGATAGTACTTATTTTCAACATTTGAATGTGCATAATTTATTTATTTATATTTTATAAAAATAGTAAATATATAATTTAAGGAATAAAATTAATTAAATATTTTAAAATTGATTCAATTAAATAATATTATTATTTGATTAAAAAATAAAACATTTATGTTCACTAGTGATGGTGAAGATGGTTTATACTGGTGGTGGTAATGATTACTGATGACTAGTAATGATGGTGATAGATGTGATAGTGGAGGTGGTCGATATTGTAATGATTGTCGTAATGGTAACGATTGAAAGTGGTGATGTTGAAGTTGGTTGATGTTGGTAGTTGACGGTGTTGATGGTGATGGGTGAAGAAAATATGGTAGTTGACAATGTGTTGATGGTAGTTGATGGGGGTGGTTGGTAATAGGGATTGACTGTAATGGTGGTAGTTACTGATAGTTGAGGTAACAGTAACAGTGATGTCAATAGTAGTGATGGTTGAAGAATGTCTGGTGATTGACAATGTGTTGGTCATAGTTGACGGTGGTGCTAGTTGTGATGGTGGACTTGGTTGGTAGTATGGAGTGACCGTAGCGGCATAAGTGGCTGATAGTGTGGTGGAGGTAACAACGACGATGATGACAATGGATATAACTATAATTATGAAGGTAGTAGTGTAATGCCGATTGGTGTTGATTGCTAGTGATTGTTGTGGTGATAGAGGCGGTTGGTGAGCTATAATGGTGATTGACAATGATGGTGGTAGTTATGATGACAGAAGTGGTTAGTGGTGATGACTGATGATTATAGATAAAGTAGTGGTGAATATTATCCCATACAAGAATACCTCTTAGTTGTATTAATGAAGACTTTTTTTTCAAATCTTAATGACTAAAACCTATTAAGATTAATTAAGAGCTTAAATCTTAATAAAAATGCATGCACTTAATGACATAAGGTTTGAACCATTTCGATTTAGATCTCCATTAAGTATACATAAATAAGACCAATTTAAATGCACATCTAAATGATTAAGATATTGGCTCTAGATCTACATTCTGAATGATTAAAATTATTTATTTTTTAACATTTGAATGTACACAATATATTTATTTTTAGATATAATAAATATACAATTTAAATAAAGAGGTAATTAAATATAAGGAAAGTATGTAAATTTGATAAAATAAAATTATTCTTACAAAAATAAAGAGAAAATACATCATTTCACCCCTAAATTTGTCCGCATAACTTACTTTAAACCTTAAACTATAAGGGTAATTATATACCCCCTTAATAACTTTCAAGTGAATTTATACCACTCCAAAAATATTATACGACTCTTACTACAAAGAGTGCAGTACACACGCGCCACGTTTGAGACACGTCAGCGCAACATCATTGCCACGTAATTTTTTAAAAAATAATTCCTCAAATATATATATAAAGAAAAAAAACTTATTCCAACTTTTTTCTCAACCCCCCCCCCCCCCCAAACCCTTCCCCTTCCTTTTCTTGAATCTGCAACCCTTCCCCTTCCTTTTCTTGAATCTGTGATTCTCCCCACCCCACCTCACCAAATCCAACTTTCGCTTCCCCTCCCCTTCCTTTTCCTTAAATCTGCAGCTCCCTCACCCCCACCCTCAAATTCAGCTTCATCAACTCGCCCCTCCTTCCCTCCCCTTTCTTTTCTTGAATCTGCAACTCCCCCACTTCACCCCAAAAATTCAGCTTCACCGTCTCTCTTTCAAATTGACAACTTCATTTGAAAAATAGGAAGAATAATATCGCACTCTTATCGTTTTTCACAAAAATTTACACCATTTACTCGTGTTTTATAATCAAACAAAATTTTTTCTTTAACTGTTTTAATGCATATATAATTACAAAAGGTTATAACTCATAATATTTGTGTGTAGTTGAAGATTTAATGTTAGAATTAGTAGATTGAAAGTTTGACCACTAGTTGGTGTTCTTTCAATTCCTAACCTTTTTTTAACTATTATTTAAAAATTTCAATCAAATATGCCTTAATCATGAATTAGTTACGTTTGTTGAATGAATTTTTTTTTAAAAAAAAAAGAAGAAGAAGAGAGGGGTGGTAAGGTGTGAGAAAAATAAAAAAAATTTATAAAATTTAAAAGTGGGCTCCACCTTTTTTTCACTTTTTTGGCCATTTATGCACTGATTTTTTTTTAAAAAAATTTGTACGTTAGTAATTAGGATGGTAAAAAATTCACTTTAAAGTTATTAAGGGGGTGTATGATTACCCTTATAGTTTAGTGTCTAAAGTAAGTTATGCGGACAAGTTCAGGGGTGAAATTATGTATTTTCTCAAAAATAAAATATTTTCGTTCGATGGTGATGATGGAGATGATTTTAGTGATGGTGGTGATGGTTGTGTTAGAGGCTATCAATGATGGTGATGATTTTTGTGATAATGGGAGGCGATAGGTGTGGTAGTAACTTACACAATGGTCACGGTTAGTTATGGTGATAGTGGTTGTAATGCTGGAGTTAGTTAATGTTAGTACGTAGTTGGTGATTTTAATGGTGGATTGAAGAATGTGTGGTGGTTAATGATGTATTTTGTGGTAGTTGAAGGTGATTTTAATTGTGATGGTAGAGGTGATTGATAGTAGGAATTGACTGTAGTAGTGATAGCTACGGAGGTGACGACGATAGTGATGGCAGTGATATAATTATAATGACAGATTGTGATATGTGTGGTGGCGACTGACAGTAGTGATTGACAATAATGGTAGTTGCCAGTGATGGCAGAGGTAGTTAATGGAGGTAGTTGACGATGGTAATGATGGGTGACAATGATGGTAGTGATTATGATGGTAGACAATTAGTTCTTGGGAATGGCTGACGACTATATATTGTGGATCAAGTGGGCGTGAAATAATCCATTTAAAAATATTTTATAATAATATTAATGTTATGAAATATAAATTAAGAACAACAAGAATAAATAGAGAGAGAAGAGGGAAGACTTCTTTATTTCTGTTGAGGATAAGAGATCATAAGATTGAGAATACAATGAACAAAACCCCTCTATTTATAGGGGAAAATACTCCTAGTTTTTTACTTAAAGACATATACTTCAAATCCTGATAGATAGTTTCTGGCTAAAAGACAAACACTTTAAATCCTGATGGATATCAACTAGATCTTGATAGATCTTATTTAGATTCTTGATAGACATTCACTATAATATAAATACATTTATAACACTCCCCCTTGAATGTCTAAATGATAGATAATGTGTCTCGTTAAAACCTTACTAGAAAAAATCCAGTGAAAAAAAAAATCTAAAGAAGGAAAAAGAGTACAAATCTCTAACAATACACATTTTGGCTGCCTCATTAAAAACCTTATAAGGAAAACCTAGTGGGACAAAACCTTGAAAGGAAAAAAGAGTACAACACGTATTTGCTCTCCTTAATGAGAACATAAATAAAATTTTGTATCTCGTTCTTGTGCACCATCTTCTTGAAAGTTGCAATTGGAGACTTGGCGAATAAATCAGCTACATTGTCATTTGAACAAATCTGTCGCATGTTAATCTATGTATGTAGAAAAGCTTTGATGAAGTGTGCTTCATTCTATTTTATTTTATGAATCCTTCATTAAGATGTGTTATGCATGTTGCATTATCTCTGTATAAAATTATGGGTACATTGTCACATTTCAAATCACATTTTTCTCGAATGAGATGTATTGTGGACCTCAGCCACACACACTCTCGGCTTGCTTCATGAATAACTACAATCTCAACATGGTTCGATGAAGTGGCTAGATAGACTGCTTGTATATCTCCAAGATATGACAGTATCTCCATATGTGAACACATTTCATATTTGAGATCGAGATTTATGTGGGTTAATTAAATACCCAACAACAGCATAATCAATAAGATTGAGACTGCAATCTTTATAATAAAATAAGATCATGTGTTTGATCCCATTTTGATGTCTCAGTAAGAGCAGAACTGTATTTTACGAATAAATTAATCGAAAAGGCTATAGGCCTTGTAGTATTTGCAAGATACATGAGTGCATCAATTGCACTAAGATATGGTACTTCAGTACCAATCTAATTTGGTATGTTTCTCATTTCAGCAAATAATTTATTGCTTTTGAAAACTCTCCAAGAGTTTCAATAATATTCAAACTATCAATTTATCCCTTGTAAGGATAATAAGCAAGTTTTTCAGAAACTTTATATGCTCCAGGCATTTTAAATCCTTTAGGATTTTCATTTAGATTTTTGTCAATTGACAATATCAACATGTGTGACATCTTCAAATGTCCGAACTTCAAATCAAATAAGTGTTATGCTTACCAAGATGCATCCTTTCATGTCACTTGATAAATGTTTCTACGTCAGCATGGTTAAATAAATGTATAATTCGGATCCTCGTAGTCTTTTACAATATTGCGCCAATATTGTATCAAAGATATTATCGCTAATATATCATTTTGCATCAGTTCACAGTGCGACGTAACATTTTGAGATCTCATCACTTTATTATTATCAGGTACCTGAATCTATTATAAGGTTTCATGAAGTGTTATGTCGTAGGCTCTTTAAGAGCACATTGCCTTCTTATTATGATTATTTGCTCCTTATCCTTTTCAAGGATTCTTTCATTTGGAATCGATTGATCCACCACGCTTCACGCATGCATAGACTTTTTCTTTTAGGGACACAAAATAGGAGCACTCGTAGCTTAACTATGATACTAAATTTGAGTCAACAGATGCTTCCGGCATTTGACTTGAATCATATTTTGAATGAGAATTTGATGATAATTCCTAACATATTTCATAGCTACTTATAATCTCCCCCTTATGTTAGGACAACTAACATGCATCCTCCATCTTCTTTGAGGAATCCATCTTTGTGTATTATGGTATATTCATTAATCATATACCGCACATCGAAACTATTAGATGGAATAGTTGGTTCCTAACCTTGAACCAATTGAGAGGGAAAAAATAATCATAATTTATTAGTCTAATACATACAAGTGCTATTATATGCAACATATCATATTTTAGACCAACATATGAAGCTTTGTTCTCATTAGCAATGGCTTAGCTATTTATCGAAGGCATTCAATACCAAACCCTCGTCATCCAAATGAATTGTCTTAATTCCACAATCTAAAAATTATGTTCTTAACTCCATTTTATTGAGCAAGCAACTTTATGAATGTTAAACTACACGTTGACAGTAAATATACATGTGATCATCTTATTGATGCATCTTTTTAACATATCACATGATAGGTGAACGAGCCCTTATTCACCTTTTATACTTTCCAGATTTTAAGGGATCCAATCCCAGAGTTAGTTGGTCCAACCAACTTATCATGAGAACAAGCAACATTAAAATTAATGAAGAATTTTTTAATTCTTCAATATATGCTCAATACTCAGCATGCACATCTTTAAGATGTCGCAATCATTCATGTCAATTTATGAACTTTTATTCTAGCAAACTCCAAGTTTACCATGACATGTACCTTTTACTTTAGTAAATTTTAGATTTACTATTACATGAGTAAATTTCAGATTTACTACTTTAGAAGTAGATTTCGAAATAACTCTTCTCAGTTATTCTGCCTCATTCGAAGGTGAGTTGTGATACCATCATAATCAAGTGCAAGTTTGCATTAATAAGTTTCTTATTCCGTTGGAATGGAATATAATCATGACTTAAGCCTACCAAATTCTGATAGCTTATAACCTCTTTCATGATATTATTGCTACTTCAGGAGTAAATCGTGGCATATATCATATATTGCTACCACATTTACTTCAAGAATAGAGCAAATTGTCATCTTTCAAACCTGTCATATATTGACACCACATTCACTTCATGGAATAGAGCATATTCAATGGACAAGTTTCTTGACTTTTCATCAAAAACACATTATTTTGTCTTAGCCAGCATAATATCATCAATATGGTGCATTGAAATTCAAACTCAATGTCTCATCCATATAAAGGCGTCTTAGCAATAAATCAATGGGACTTGAACAAAACATCTTATCATCATGATGCATTAAGACTTTAACCCAAGATCTTACTCTTTTGGTGCAGTGAAATTCAAATCCACCGTCTTACCGTCAATCAATAATATAATAGCCAAATATATATTCAGAAGCTAATTATCTAATAACATAAAATATATAAGCTTTTAGCAAGTTTGTCCAAATAATGATGGTTAACAAATTAATTCCTCAACATGAAATACTACTAACAACCTGTGTAAAAGCAATTTAAAAATTACTTAAAACAATAACAACCATGACCGTATAAGCACCGTGAGACATCCTTATCATTTAATGATATGTTATTGCCCCATTATAAGTTTCATAAATCAATATACTTACCAGTTACTTGAGAATGGTCTAAATGATTCAATATACTTACCAGTTACCTGGGAATGGTCTAAATGACCATTATTATCATCCTTTGGCCTCAACGTTTTTGAACGACTTGTTGGCTTTCACAAAGAAAGTAATTTTACTAAATTGGCTAGAGGCTCGTGCAAATAATGTATTATGAAATATAAATTAAGAACAACAAGAATAAATAGAGAGAGAAGAGGGAAGAGAGGAGGCTTTTTTATTTCTCTTGAGGATGAGAGATCATAAGATTGAGAATACAATGAACAAAACTTCTCTATTTATAGGAAAAAATACTCCTAGTTTCTGACTAAAAGACAGATTCTTCAAATCCTGATAGATAGTTTCTAACTAAAAGACAGATACTTCAAATCCTGATAGATATCAACTAGATCTTAATATATCTTATTTAGATTCTTGATAGACATTCACTATAATCTAAATACATTTATAACAATTAAGACTTTATTTAAGATCTTAAACACTAAAATATCTTCACACACCAATTAATTAAGCATTTAAATTTAATATAAACAAACTCGCTTAATGACTTAATATCCAAAATTATTCAAGATCTTCTCTACGATTTAAATCCAAACAAATGAGACCTAACGTGTTACAAAACCAAATATTGTGTAAATTATACAACTTCAAAGCGATGTTAATTAGGATCTCACAAATCCTATCATAATGCATTAATTAAGACAATAAACATGGAAAATAATAACTCAATACATATAATATTATTTGACGAGTCTCATAAGTTTCACCACAGTGAAAAAGGAATACAAATAACTTGACATGATCATAAAACAATCAAAAACAAAATCAAAACAAGAAAAAAAGGTACAATACTTCTCAAAGGTAACCTGATAAATCATAACATAGGAACAAAGACAATACCCATAACATTAGGAATTGTTAATTATTTTTAAACCCTTTCCTTAATAACAAGGAAAGAAACAACCAAACCAAAAAATCCAGCAACCTGTGAAGGGAATGAAGTGATTATGGCACTGGAGGGTACCGATGGAGCCAGGGCGGGGGCGTGGTGGTGGCCTTCATGAGCTGCTACAACAAACACCATGAATATAACACAAGCAATGAAGTTGAATGCAGCAATTGAAACTTTGAAAGCCATTTCCTTGTGTTTTTTTTTCAAGATTCAAATGTTGCCTTCAACTTGTTTTCTTGAGAATACGAATGTTTTTGTAGGAAACTAAAATGGATTGTGTTATGGAGTTGTTTGCAAATTCTACACTTATATACAATATATTTTCAAGGTGTGGTTCCTTTCATAATTGACTAGTTCTATTATCATTCTTCCATTGACTTTTCCTTCATATATAAATTTATTTTTGTATGTGACAATAAGCAAGTAGCTAGATGGTGGAGATCATTTCAACAATTTCTGGTAAGTTGTTTTTTAATTAATACATGTACATGATCATTTGTACAATGTCACCACGAAGTGCTCAATATTTAATAAAATTTTTAAAAGACAACTTATTGAGTTGTAAGAATTAGACAAAGTCCAAACAAAATGGCTTGGCCTTGATGACACCTAAGGGTCTGGCGTCACTGAACTGAGTCGAGGATCATCCCATTTCAGGTTCAAATTTCCGTAGAAAAAAACACACTAAATGATTTTTTTCCATCTTAATAGACTTAACTGGTACTATTGTTTGTAGACGGTGACAAATATTTCCTGAAATTAATTAAGATACAGATAAATTAAACTTACGGGGACATCACAATTATAAAAAATAAAAAACTCGTCTTGATGGTTGTTAAGAACGTGAGAACAACAAAAAGAAAGCAATATAGATGAGACGATGAAGATGTCAACGGCAATTGGATGTTTTATCAATTGGAAAAGGGAAATATAGTAGGAAAATATTATAATGAATTATGTATACAGACTCAGAATTCTTTATAACATCACTTTGTTATAATGACCTTTCATTATAGTAGCATGATTTTTTTCAGAATCAATTTTCATATTATATTTTACTTCTCTATAGCGGTATTCTACCTATAATAGTAATAGCGTTTATTATAGAGGTACGCTCTTTGTAAAATTATCTCTTTATAACAATATAATTAAATATTATGTAATAATATTTTACAGGAAGTATATCATGTACAAAATAAAATACTAAAATATTTATGGTAATCATCATTAATGTCATGTACACAATAATTTCAAGCATAAATATCTAATTTAGAAAAAAATATATTTAAACGATGCAGACTACTAATGTTTACCTTTTTCATATTCATATTTTTTCTAATTTTGCATTCTTTTATTTTTAACAGTTAAACGACCTTTCTATAACAATCATAGAAATTTTCAAACAAACGTTGTCACTATAGAAAGGTTTGACTATATATCTTTTATCACAGTGAACTAAAAGTTGGGAAAATATTACAGTTGCCCTTCTATGCTTGGAATATTTTTTAAAACATGTATTTACTACTACTACTAATAAGAGGCGATAAGCACGCACAAGGTCGACATGTCTACTTGTGCTGTCTACTTCAGCTGCTTCAATCGTGACTTTATTATATCATTTTTAATTAATTATTGTAAATTATTTACGTATTAGAAAATTAATAGTATTTAATAAAAAAAATAAAATAGTCATTTCCAACATGTCAGCTTCAACCATAATTTATTATGTCACCCCTAATTAATTATTATAATCATATAAATATTAAAAAATTAATAATATTTGATAAAAAAAGGTAAAATAGAAATAAAATGATAAAATAACTCTTGATATTTTAAATTAATTTGACATTTTATATGAGGCCCATTTAGATTTTGTTCACAAGTAATTTTTAGAAAAAATTACAGAAAGTAGCATATTTAAGATTATAATTACAATAAATAGCAAAACTTTTGTAAAATAATAGTTTATAGCAAGAGTAACATTATTTTACTCATTAACTAGGCAAGTGTTACTCCCACTACTTTACATTTTTCTATTTTCACTCCACTATTTGACCTCCCCCAAATATAGCCATATCTTTTACCCTTTTTTTTCATCTTATTTTTTTTATCATTTTATTTTTTATTTTATTTTATTTTTATTTTTTATTTCCACTTTAGTTTCCCTCTTCTATTTCTTTTTTTTTTCCTTTTTCCTTTTTTCCTTTTTTTTATTTTTTTTTCTTTTTTCTTCTTTTTCATATTTGAAGATAATTATCTCCATGATCTTCAAGATTTTAAAATAAAACATCATTACTGTCTTTCATTCTCTTATATTTCTACCTTTTTTCTTGTTAGTTTTTTTTCATCTTATTTTTTTATCGTTTTATTTTTTTTGTTTTGATTTCTTTTTCTTTCCACTTTATTTTCTCTCTTCTATTTCTCTTTTTATTTCTTTTTCATTTTTTTCCCTTTCTCATATCTGTTTTTTCTTTTTCTATTTTCATTTTCTTCTTCTTTTTTTCTATTTTTTTATTTTTACACTTCTATTTCTCTTTCTTTTTTTTTCTTTTTCACTTCTCTGTTTTTTTTTTCCATTTTTTTACTCCTCTATCTCTAACTTTTATTTTGAAAAGACAAATATGTATATCACATACACATATTCAAAAAACATATAAAATACATAGTCATACAGATCTGGATATGTATTTACAGTACAAAACATACATATGTATTTACGAAATACATATTATATTCCTATTAAACAGTAACAAACATAACTATACTATATATCTTCATATGTATTTGCGAAATACAAAGATTAATCATATAAAATAAGAATATACATATGGATTAGGTATGTATTCTGTAAATATATATGCAGAGCTATATGTATTTTATACGATGTTGGACTTATCTTTGAACTGTACATACTATGTTATTTTAGAGGGTAACATATGTACTTATTTGTTTTCTTTTACTGTTTAAAATATGTATCATGTATTTTTTTATTACCTATATGTATTTGTATATAATTATCATTTTTATAGAGATTTTGTGTCTTATTTGTTTATATATACATGTGAGTCAGATACATATTTCTGTAAATACATATGTAGATATATATGTATGTTTTTTTACCGTAAATACATATGCAGATTTGTATGTCTATTTATTTTGTATATTTTTTGAATATGTATATATGATATAGATATTTGTCTTTTAAAAATAAAAAATAGAGACAAAAGAGTAAAAAAAAAAAAAAAATTTGAAAAAAAAGAAGTGAAAAAGGAAAAAAAGAAGAAGAAAGAGAAATATAAACTAGAATAGAAGTGTAAAAACAAAAGCAAAAATAATTTAAAAAAAAGAAGAAGAAAACGAAAAAAAATATGAGAAAAGGAAAAAAAACAAAAAAAGAAAAAACTAAATAAAAAAACTAAAAAGGAAAAAAAAAGAGAAGTAGAATAGAGAAAATAAATTGGAAAGAAAAAATGGGAAAGAAAAAGAAATTAAAGGAGATTCGAGGACAGGTACATAAAGAGTCCCAAAGTTCTGTGAAAGATCAAGACAGAGATGTTGCTGATCCTGATATAGGAGATTCAATGAATAATCAATCAAAGGGAGAAGAGGTTACAGAAAGTGAGAACAGTAGAAAAGATCAAGTTACAAGGTGGCAGATAATGAAATAGAGAGAAGAGAAGAAGTTAATGTTCCAAAAATATAGAACACTACACAGCAAGAGAAACATCAGAAATAGGACCATGAATAAGATATAGATATGGATGCTAACATAGATCAAATTGGGAGAGATGAAGATTTATCCCTAAGAAAAATTAGCTAACTGAAGGGTGGAAATAGAAAAGATTACAAGAACACTGGTATCAAGTCACAAATTAATACAAGGAATAAGTCGGGTCTATTATCTATTAGTGATCAATGATTAATAAGGTTTTGTTCTGGAACATACGATATGGTAGAACTCAAAGTTCTTTTGACAGACTAATAGACCTTCAGAAAAATAATCACTATTCTTACTTTGCTTTAATGGAACCCTTTCAAAGCCCATCAGAATTGGAGGAATACAGAAGGAGACTAGGAGTGACAAATGCTAAAGCTAATTATTTAGCTAAGATTTGGATCTTCTATAATGATGAGTGGGAAGAAATTGGTTCATCAGATACTACACATCAGATAACAATGGAATACAAGTTGAGAGGTAGCGCTGATACTTTTAAAGTTCCAGCAGTATATGCTAGATGTAGTCACTTAGAAAGACTAGAGTTGTGGGATGATTTGGAGAAAATTGCTAGTAATACTAACATCCCTTGGCTTGTTGGTGCTGATTTTAATGTAATAAGAGATGATTTTGAGAAATTGGAAGGTCTTCCAGTGACTCAACAAGAGACTCTAGATTTTTTTCAATGTATGAATAACTGTGCCTTGAATGAGTTAAGATTCACAGGGAGTAGCTAGACTTGGTGGAATGGGAGGATTCAAAAGGAATGTATTTTTAAAAGGTTAGATAGAGTGTTTGGCAATTATGAGCTTTTGCAGATTATGCCTAATTTTGAAGTTAATCATCTAATCAGGCAAGGTTCAGACCATGCTCCTCTTCATGTGATAGGTAATACTGCGCAGGTACAGGTGAGAAAATATTTTAGGTTCTTAAATCTATGGACCAAGTATAAATATTTTCAAGGAATAGTACAAGAGAATTGGAGTGGAAACATACAGGGGTGTCCTTTTCAAGTAGTTCATAAAAAATTGAAAAGGCTAAAAAAAGCTCTTGCTGGTTGGAACAGGCAGACCTTTGGTGACATTTTTCAAAATGTTGCTACTTTGGAAGATGTTGTAAAGGTGAAGGAAGCACAACTTGAAATACAACCCACTCCACAAAATCGAGAGAAATTGAGTAAACCAGAATCTAATTTGAAAAGAGTAAGAAAAATAGAGAAAGAGTATTGGAAGCGGAAGACTGTGATGAAATGATTTACAAATGGAGATAGAAATACAAAATTCTTTCATTCTTATGTGAAAGAAAGAAAGAGAAGGCTGCAAGTTATAGAAATTCGGACAAGGCAAAAATATATCATCACTTCAGCTCAGAATATTGGAGATGAGGCAGTACAGGTATTCTTAGAGCAATTCAAAGAGACTCAATCTATAGTTAACTATGGCATGTTGGTATGTATTAAAAAAAGTATTTCTGAGGAACAAAAAAATAGAATGATAAGAAGGCCAGAGATGGAGGAGGTCAAACAAGTGGTATTTTCTCTGAATAGGGAAAGTGCAGGTGGTCCTGATGGGTTCTCAAGTCTATTTTTTCAGTTTTGCTGGAGTATTGTTGGGGAAGATATTACTACTATGGTTAAAGCTTTCTTTTGTGGGAGTGAATTACCTAGGTATATTACTCATACAAATCTGGTGTTAATCCCAAAGAAGGAGGTGGTGAGTAATTTTGGGGATCTTAGACCCATTAGTTTTAGTTCTTTTGTCAACAAAGTGATTTCCAAGTTGATTCATATGAGAATGGTGGAGGTGCTTTCTAATATTATTTTTAGTAATCAGGCTGGTTTTGTTAAAGGTAGGAACATAGCAGAAAATTTTCTATCAACTTAAGAGATTATTAGAGATATTAATATAATGAATAAGCATCACAATGTGGTTGTTAAATTGGATATGACAAAGGCTTATGATATGGTCTCTTGGAAATATCTTGTGGAGGTTTTGAGAAGGTTTGTTTTTTCTGAAAAGCTCATTGATAAGGTAGTTAGATTGCTTAGTAATAAATGGTATTCAACGTTATTGAATGGTCAGTCATTTGGTTTCTTTAAGTCATCAAGAGGGTTAAATCAGGGTGATCCTTTATCACCTACTTTGTTTATTATTGTAGCTGAAGTGTTAGTAAGAAGTTTAAATAAATATTTTGAATACCTAGACTTTAAAGGATATAGAATGCCTAAGTGGAGCCCTGACATTAATCATTTATCATATGCTGATGATACTATCCTATTCTGCTTTGGGCATTTACCATCAATGAAGAAAATGATGGCAGTGCTAAGGAATTATGAGTACACTTCAGACCAGATGATCAATTTAGATAAAAACCTGTTCTATTTGTATGAGAAGATTTCTACATTTGTGGCTAATATCATAAAGAATATTACTGAGATAAATCAAGGTAAGTTTCCATTTACTTACCTGGGATGTCTAATTTTCTATGGTAGAAAGAATAAGGGACATTATGAAGATTTGATGAAAAAGATGATGAAGAGGTTAAACTCATGGCAGAATAGACTTCTTTCATATGGAGGAAGATATATTCTCATTGCTCATGTCTTACAGTCTATGCCTATCTACATTCTATCTACCATGAATCCTTTAGTGAGTATGATTAATCAACTACACAAGATTTTTACTAAGTTCTTTTAGGGTAATGCTACTGGATTAAAAAATAAACATTGGGTCTCTTGGGAAGTAATGTGCTATCCAAAAAATAAAGGTGGACTTGGGTTGAGATCTTTACATGATATGTCCAAGGCGCTTTTTGCAAAACTTTGGTGGAGTTTTAGAACATCCACCTCTTCCATGTGGAATTCATTTATGTAGAACAAATATTGTAAAAAGTATCACTCTTTATTAGCTAAAGGAATTGCGGCATCTCATGTATGGAGGAAAATGATTGATATAAAAGAAGCGGTGGAACATAACATATGGTGGCAGGTGACAATTGGGAACTCTAGTTTTTGGCATAACAGTTGGACAAAATAGGGTGCTTTATATTATGTATAAGGTGACACTTTTTTGGATGAGGAGATTGAGGTGAGGAACTTTATCAAGAATGGGGAGTGGGACAGGCATCTTTTGTTATCTTATTTATCTGAAGATATGGTGGACTTAATTATACAAACTATAAAACCTGGGGTTGAGGGGCATCAGAATGATAGACCATGGTGGATGGGAAGTATAAGTGGTAATTTCACTGTGAAGTCTTTCTGGGAGATTATCAGAAAGAAAAAAGAAAAAAGGAGAGTTTATGATTTCATTTGGAATAAAGGGTTACCTTTCAAACATAATTTTTTCCTTTGGAGAGTATGGTTGAGAAGGATCCTACAGATGATAACCTAAGGAGAATGAATATTCAATTAGTCTCAAGATGCTGGTGTTGTGAAGATAAGAAGGATGATTCCATAAGCCATGTGTTACTAACATCCATCATAGCTTTAAAGCTGTGGAGGCAGTTTGCTCATTTTGCAGGAATCAGGATGGACAATATAAAACTCTAATAAATGTCTGTATTATGGTGGAAAAAGGAATCTACATCAAAGCTCAGCAGCTTATTTAAAGCTATGCCATCCATAATCACGTGGACATTATGGAAGAAGGGGAATTCTATAAAACATGAAGGGTCTACTTCATTCAAAGGAGTGGTGTTACAAGTTCAAGATGTGGTAAAAAAGTTAATCAAGAATTTATATCCATGGATAAAAGTAAAGAACTGGAACTGGTCAGAGGTGGTTGATACAATGAGGAACTACAAGCCTAGATTACATTATCAGAAAATGGCTTGGAAAAATCTTGAACCATTAATATTAAAGTGTAATATGGATGGGGATTGTAGAGAAAACCTGGGAATGAGTTCATATGGATTTTTCATAAGAGATGAAAGGGGAGATCTTATATATGCTAGAGCAAAAACCTTGGGAATGAGCACGAACATGGAAGCAGAATCTATTGCGGTTAAAGAAGCTTTAGAGTACTGTCATGAGCCATAATTTACTAATGTTATCATTGAGACAGACTCATTAAGCCTCAAGAAAATGATTCTCATGTAGTGGAAGATCCTTTGGGAACTTGTTGAAATCATTGAGGAGATTAGAATTTTTATACAACAGCTACAAGTTACAATTTCACACACATTTAGGGAAGGAAATTCAGTGGCTGACTCTTTAGCTAATGAGGGGATAGGGTTACAAGACATACAAGAATTCCATTCTATTCAACAACTATCAGGGAAGACAAGAAGACTTTTAAGCATCAATAAGGACCGGATCCCAAATATCAGAATTAAGACTAGAAGAATTATTCAATAATGAACATCGAAATCAGCATGGATATATACAAAGCACCAAATTCAAGCATTGTTCAACTGGAACAAAGAAGTAGGATCTAGAGCTTAGCGTTTCTCTGGCAGCACAACGACAGCCTTGGTGTTGGGGAAGAATAATGGATTAGTACCAAATACTTTTGTTCTAAACATAGTTTTAGTTAGAAAGAAGGAAACTTTTCAATTTCCTTCTCTTTGTGGACCGGATCATTCCAATGTAGCGGGCTTGAATTGTTATGTTGGCCATTTTGGGCCTGATTACTTAAAAAAATGGTCTGAAAAGATCACCAAAAATAATAATAATAAAAAAAAATACAAAAATTGAAAAAACTAACAAGAAAAATAGTTAGAGATATAAGAGAATGATATTTTGAAATTTTTGAAGATCATGAAAATAATAATCTTCATATTTGAGTTTGATTTGAAAAAGGAATCTACTAATTTAAATAAGATTAGTTTATGAGAATTTAATCAGATGAGATAATTGTTCCTTATTTAACTCAACTAATTTGAGTAAAATATGGACAGTAAATCTTGTTGTATATGTATTTATATAACAATAGTTTACTTAAAAATAAAATACAATTTGCTATTTTTCGTAATTATGAAGCTGTTGCTATAAAAGTTACAATGAAGGCTCTATACTTGTTATTTTTGAAATTTTCTCTTTTTTTATAATAATTTTTCTATATCATTTCTAATTAGTTATTATAAGTCATTTAAGATATGTCTGCTTCGTTGTTTCAATCATAATTTTACTATATCAACCCTAATTAATTATTATGATCACTTAAACATTAAAAAATTAATAATATTTCATAAAAAAGTAAAATAGACACAAAATGATATGTCAACATAAAATATTTGATTAATATCAAAATTATATTAGTGCAACATAAATGGGGATGAAACAAAAGAAGACATAAAGTAACATATATTATTTGAAAATGAGATAAAAAATATTGTAAATCAACAATAATTAAGAACTTAATACATACATACATATATATATGTGTGTGTGTGTGTGTGTGTGTGTGTGTGACACATGAACTGGGACAGAGAGTATTCATATCTTATTGAAAAATTATGTAAAAAATATTATAAATCACATAATTAAAAACTTAAGAAATTTAAGATATAAATTATTTGGCTGATTTTTGAAATTATATCAGTGTCACTTAAATTGGAATAGAAAAAAAGTATTATAAATCACAATAATTAAAAATTTAAATTATTTTAATGATTGATTATCTAAATTCTATTTATGTCACATAAATTGAGACAAAAAATAACATATTTGCTCAGGCCTATTGATATCTAATCATTATATATATATATATATATATATATATGTATGTATTTATATATATATATATATATATATGTATATATATATGTATATGGTAAGTTCAATGCTTAATTTATTGGGAAAAGGACACTGTGTAGCACTTTTTAATACAAATTACCCAAGTTTGACATTTTTCCAAAAAGTGATCAGTCGGGTATACTATTTCCATTTTATAGCCATTTTCTAATTTGGGTCATTTTGGCCCATGTAGTTAAGATACAATCCATATACAATGCTGATACAGTCCATATATAATACTAATACAGTTTTTAACTTGGGTCATTCGGTCGTTTTAAAAATATTTTAGTATTTTTTTTCTTTAAATTTTTTAGTTGAATTTATTTTATTGTCTAAAAATAATAATTAAATATAATTATATAAAAATGGTATAATTGTTACATAGAATATGTATCTATATAAGATATATGTATAGTTTTGGTATAGTTCTATCAAATATGTATATGTATAATATATATATATATATATATATATATATATATATATATATATAAAATATATAGAAAGTATATAAAAATTATATAGTTACTGTATATAATTTGTTAATAAAAGTACCATTACTATATAAATTGTTTATCAAAACTGTATAATTTTCGTATAGAATATTTATATATATAAAATGTTGGGTTCAATATGTATGAAAAGTCCGAATGGAAAATGGAGGAAAAATAGTGGAGAGAAAGAGACACACCAAAATGGAAAGTGTACTCTTTTAAAAGAAAGTTCACTAATTCTATCACATTGGTAGGAGAAGGGAACTTTGAAGTGTTTATAATAAGAAATACTTACTCCACATGGATAGTGAGGCAAGAACAAGGTGGTGCCTCGCGCCGTCGTCGTCGTCGCTCGCTCGGCTTCGGCTTTGGCTTCGGATTTGAATTTGGAAAACGATCTATGAGATCTATCTTTTTGGACAAATTTTATTTGACAGAAAATTAATCTGAAAATACCAAATGACACACTGATTCATGAAATGGTATGCCTGTTCAGAAAAAAATGCATTCTTTGGACGAACAGACATGATTTTCTAGAAAGGTTACACCTTTTAAGTGAACCATTGCTACCTTTCAGAAGAGGCACCTGATGGCTATAAAAACCTGCTTTCATCCACAGGTTTTGGGATGAAAATTTTCTGCAATACAAACTCTTCTTGTCTTCAAAATATTCTGTGTGATCAATCAAATCATTGAGTGAGTTCGAAGAGATTCTAATTGTTTGAGGTACCGTTATAGTTGATTTGTTTGGCCATTTTATCCTGAGAGGAATATTCCACAACCTTGGGTACAGTGACGGGAATTATACCTTAAGGACACTCTGTGAAGTCGGGGGACTTGGCCTTAAAATTTTTATTTCATCTAATTTCTGAAAATTAACATACTTCTTGGATAGATTATTTTTAATCTTGTGTTGAAGGTGATAAGGAACTTCATAAGTGTTCTAATCTTAGACTTGAACTTGTGTTGAAGTTATTGTTGCATGTATATACAGATTCTTGTACCTAAAAATATTATAAATAACAATGTTAAGGATAAACATTTCAGAATCTGTATAGCTTATTTTTTTGGAGATTAAAGCTTTAAGGTTTCTACTCCGTTTGAACTTAACTAGTGATTTGAATACATAAAATCTTCATCACAAGTTAAAGATCACTCAATTGACGATTGGAAGTCATAAAAACTTCATTGTTAAACTAGAAACAAGAATTGTTTAAAGTTGCTGCAACTTTGTAATAAGTATTTTGATATACTAAAGGTACTGTCTTGTTATGATAGGAAAATGACTAACGATAGTCAAATGCAATATGCTACAACGACTGTGGGGGTAACTAGTATTGCCACAACAAGTCGCACGAATGCTCTACCGGCGATGACACCAGTGGAGAAACCCAAAAAGTTTGGGGATATTGACTTTAAGAGATGGCAACAGAAAATGTTATTCTACCTCACCACTCTCTGACGTCAAAGGTTCATGGTTGAGAAAGCTTAGGAGGTGCCCGAGGGAATCTCTGAAAAAGATCGCTTCATGATTGTGGAGGCTTGAAAATATTTATATTTCCTTTGCAGGAATTACATCTTAAGTGGTCTCCAAGATGACCTTTACAATGTGTACAGTGGAACAAGGACATCGAAAGAGTTATGGGGAGCGCTAAAATGGAAGTACAAGATGGAGGATATATGAACTAAAATGTTCTTTGTTGCAAGATTCCTGGAGTATAAAATGGTAGACAAGAAGTCTGTTGTTTCCCAAGTGCTGGAACTGCAAGTGATCATCCATGATCTTCTTGCAGATGGTACAATTTTGACAAATGCCTTTGTTGAACCATTTAAAAATGGTCTTAATATTTACTTAACCTTTCGTGTAGGTCTGATCGTTAATGAGGCATTTCAAGTAGCAGCAGTAATAGAAAAACTACCACCTTTGTGGAAAGACTTCAAGAACTATTTGAAATACAAACGTAATGACATGTCAGTTAAAGATCTGATTGTACGACTATGCATTGAAGAAGACAATAATGCTGTGGAAAGAAGGTCAAGAGGCGATTCTGCAATGAATAGAGCAAACATTATAGAAAATGACCAAAACAACTCCAAAGAGCGAAAGAAAGCTGGAAATGAAAGCAGTTAACCCAAGAAGAATTTCAAGGGAAAGTTCTTCAACTGTGGAAAGATTGTCCATACGTCTACAGATTTCTGTGCCCCAAATAAAGGGAAGAAGAAGGACCAAGCAAATTTGTATGAGTCTAAGAAATAAACGGATGATCTGTATGCTATGCGTTTCGAATGCAACATGGTGGGAAATCCTCGCAAATGTCGATGGATTCTGGTGCCAACCACCATGTTTCTGCTAACAAGGAGTTGTTTTCAACATTTTCTCCGGCTCAAGTAGAGAAAAAGATCTACATGGTAAACTTCGCTACTGCTAAAGAGTAAGGAACAGAAAGTGTGCTTGAAGATAACTTCTGGCAAAGTGTTAATACTTAACAATGTCTTGTATGTTCCGGAGTTATGGAAGAACTTGATTTCAATTTCACTTTTAGACAAAAATGGATTCAAATGTGTATTTGTTTTCTGAATAATTGTACTTAGTAAAGGAGAAAAGTATGTAGGAAAAGGTTACCTCAATGAGGGCCTATTCAAAATGAATGTAATGAATGTTGAAATCAATAAGAGTTCAAATTCTTTTTACTTGCTTGAGTCTCCCAAATTGTGGCATGAACGCTTAGGCCATGTAAATTACAAAACGTTGTGAAAACTGATTAACTTAGAAGTTTTGTCAAACTTTGAGTGCAATAAATCAAAGTGTCAAACGTGTGTAGAATCAAAGTATGTTAAGCATCCATATAAGTTGTTGAAAGGAATTCCAATCCCTTAGACTTAATACACACAGACATTGTGATATAAAGTCAACACCATCGCATGGTGGGAAAAAGTATTTCATAACTTTTATCGACAATTGTACAAGATATTATTATTTCTATTTTCTAAATAGTAAGGATGAAGAAATAGATGTGTTTAGGCAATACAAAAATGAAGTTGAAAATCAGTTAGAGAAAAAGATATAAATGATAAGAAGTGATAGGGGCGGAGAATATAAATCTCCCTTCGCAGAAATATGAGTAGAGAATAGAATTGTCCATCAAACTACGACCCCATATTCACCTCAATATAATGGAATTGTGGAATGAAAAAGCCTAAATTTGAAGAAAATGATGAATGCCTTAATGATAAGTTCAGGTTTACCATAAAGCTTGTGGGGGGAGACTATCCTTACAGCCAACCGAATACTAAATAGAGTTCCCCATAAAAAGACACAATCAATTTCTTATGAAAAATGAAAAGAAAGGAAACCCAACTTGAAATATTTCAAAGTGTGGGGGTGTCTAGCAAAGGTCCAAGTTTCTATGCCTAAAAGGGTTAAGATAGGATCTAAGACGGTGGACTGCGTGTTCATAGGATATGCTAAAAGTAGTAAAGCATATCGATTTTTGGTTCATAAATCTGAACATCCGGATATTAATGAAAATATGGTAATTGAATTAGATAGTGCTAAATTCTTTGAAAATATTTACCCGTATAAAACTAGACATAAACAGTCTAGTAGAGGGTCTAAACGACCTC
>NC_061121.1:52070362-52082590 GCF_002878395.1 Capsicum annuum | reverse complement strand
GTATAAAACTAGACATAAACAGTCTAGTAGAGGGTCTAAACGACCTCGAGATAAACCAAGTGAGAATGTACATAATGATGAGAATCCAAGATGTAATACACGTTAAAGAATTTCAACTTTGTTTGGATTGGATTTTGTAATATTTCTTTTAGAAAATGAGCCTTAAATATTAAGAAAGCGATGACGTCTTCAGACTCATCTTTTTGGAATGAGGCAGTCGATAGTGAGATTGATTCAATCTTAAGAAACCATACAGGGGAGTTGGTTGATATTCCTTTAGGAAATAAACCATTAGGTTATAAATGGATTTTCAAAAGGAAAATAAAAGCTGATGGTACTATTGATAAGTACAAGGCAAGACTTGTTGTAAAAGACTTCAAACAAAAGGAAGACCTTGATTACTTTGATACGTACTCGCTTGTAATGAGGATAACGTCAATTTGGATGTTAATTGCCTTGGTGGCAGTATATGATCTTGATATCCATCAAATGGATATGAAAATAACATACCTAAATGGAGAATTGGAGGAAGAAATCTACATGGAACAACTTGAGGGTTTTGTGGTTCCACAAAAGGAAAATAAGGTGTGTAAAATTGTTAAGTCACTTTATAGACTAAAATAAGCACCTAAACAATAGTATGCAAAGTTTGACCAAACCATGTTGGCAAACGGGTTCAAGATAAATGAATGTGACAAATATGTTTACATTAAAAAACACTCCAAATCACCTAGTCATTGTGTGTTTGTATGTTGATGATATGTTGATCATCAGTAGAGAGATTTCTTACATAAATACAATGAAACAAATAATCGAGAGAAAGTTCGATATGAAAGACCTTGGAGTTGCTGATGTCATCTTAGGGATAAGAATCCATAGAACTCTACAAGGGTTGGCATTGTTACAGTCTCATTACATCGAAAAGGTACTTGACAAATTTAAGTATATGGAATTTGGTATTGCCAAGATCCATTAGATGTGAGCTTTGCACTTTGAAAGAATGAAGGTGAAAGTGACTCAAAATTGGAGTACACAAGAGTATTAGGATATTTAATGTATATAATGAACTATACACGACCAGACATAACATGCGCTATAAGTAAGTTGAGTCGGCACACGAGTAATCCTAATAAAACTCATTTGATAACAATGAGAAGAGTTTTTAGGGTATCTTAAATACACTCAAGACTACGCTTTGCATTATAATAAATATCCTATGGTACTTGAAGGATATAGTGATGCAAATTGGATCATCATATTGAACAAAGTAAAATCCATGAATGGATATGTATTTACTATCAGTAGAGGAACGATCTCTTGGAAATCATCCAAAAAGACTTGTATTTTTTGCTCTATAATGGAATCTGAATTTATCACATTTGGATAAAGTCTGTGAAGAATTATAATGGCTTTGAAATTTCTTAAAAGATATTCCTTACTGGCCCAAACCAGTGGCACCAGTATGTATACACTGTGATAGCCAAGCAACAATAGGTAGGGCAGGGAGGATAATGCACAATGATAAATCTTGTCACATAAGACGAAGACATAATACCATCTAAGAACTTCTCTCTAGTAGAATTATCACTATTGACCATATGAAGTCAAAGGATAATGTATCGAATCCACTTATAAAAGGCCTATCTAGAGAATGAGTTGAGAGAATATCCAAGAAAATGGGTTTAAAGCCTAGGACAAGTCAGCATAGCGGTAACTCTATCTAGTAGAATGGAGATCCCAAGAGCTAGGTTCAAGGAGATCAAACAAAGTTGTGTCTGACAGATTCAACATTGTCAAATACCCAATCCATTATCATGATGTAGACAATGTTTAGTAAATGAGGATAAGACTTATGGTGTGAAGTCTTTTAATGATTATCTAAAGTTGGCAGATTTGACCAAATAGTTTAATCTATAGGATTGAACATTCAGAAATTACCTATGTGAGGGAAAAGTGGAATCTGCTTCAAGGAGAATGTTAATAAAGGCCCATTCTCTAAGCTCTCATAAAATCGGGACGTGTTCATGGCTAAAAGGAACAAAACTGTGAGAACCATAAATGGTAAAAGGATGGTTAGGTGACATGTGTTGTCTAGATGTACATTAAAGCTCGATGGTTCAAAGATATCAAATCTAACAATTGATTGAGTGCATCCGATGCATGTTCACTACGGAAAGTTCAAAGGGAAACCGACTTATCCAGATGCAATCAGTCTTTGCTTGATGATCACATACTTATCCGTAAAATTTTATGAAAAAATAGTCATTCTCCCATTCATGTGAGGGATTTTTGGGATTAATATGTATGAAAAGTGTGAATGAAAAATGGAGGAAAAAATAGTGGAGAGAAAGAGAGACACCAAAATGGAAAGTGTACTCTTTTAAGGGAAAGTTTACTAATTCTCCACATTGATGAGAGAAGGGAACTTTGAAGTGTTTTATAATAAGAAGCACTACTCCACATGGATAGTGAGGCAAGAACAAGGTGGTGCCTCGCGCCATCGTCGTCACTCGCTCGCTTGGCTCAGCTTCGACTTCGGCTTCGGCTTCGGATTTGGCAAATGATCAATCAATGAGATCTATCTTTTTGGGAAAATTTTATTTGACAGAAATTTAACCCAAAAATACCAAAGAAAAAAATGCAATAAATTTTTTCTATGTTTTTGATCCTCCGTTTATATGCATGCATGCAGTGGCGAAAACACTGTTTTAAAATGCAGGGTAGAAGCAAATTGATGCTTCGGAAGGGATGCAACCCTTCAGTGAAATGACTCACTGATTCATGAAATGGTATGCCTATTCAGAAAAGATGCATTCTTTGGACGAAGCTACATGATTTTCTAGAAAGGTTACACCTTGTAAGTAAACCATTGCCACCTTTCAGAAGAGGCACCTGATGGCTATAAAAACCTGCTTTCATCCATAGATTTTGGAATGAAAATTTTCTGCAATACAAACTCTTCTTGTCTTCAAAATATTCTGTGTGATCAATCAAATCGTTGAGTGAGTTCAAAGAGTTCCTATTGTTTGGGGTACTGCTATAGTTGGTTTGTTTGACCATTTTATCCTGGGAGAAATTCCACAATCTCGGGTATAGTGAGGGGAATTATTCCTTAAGGACACTCCGTGAAGTTGGGGGACTTGGCCTTAAAAATTTATTTCATCTCATTTTTGAAAATTAACATACTTTTGGATAGATTATTTATAATCTTGTGTTGAAGGTGTCAAGGAACTTCATAGGTGTTCTAGTCTTAGACTTGAACTTGTGTTGAAGTTAATGTTGCATGTATATACAGATTCTTGTACCCGAAAACATTATAAATAACATAAGATATATATAAAAACTGTATAGAAGATGTGTAGAAACGGTATATAACAAGCCAACAACTTGAAATGGCTAGAAAGTAAAATTTAAATTTCATGACTATTTTTGTGGAAATAGTTTAATTTGAAGCGTCGTTTTTATCCTTTCCCCAAATTTATTATTGCTTCCACATTCGAAGACTAACAAGAATAAATCCATTTGTTTAAGCGTAACAAATGAGAAAACAACTAAGAAGTGGACTCTGTAAAACAAGACAAATGAAAAGAAAAATTTGGTAAAATAATTAAATTAAATAGGCGTGTAAAACTATTATAAAATATATTGTCATCATCAACTTAAAAAGTAAACTTTTATTACATAATATAGGTGGGATATTGTATGTACAAGCACATGAATATCAAATAATCCATCTTTGTTTAATTTTCCTGATTTGTTATGATATAATCAATTATAGTGAATGTCGATCTATTTGATATCTATCAGGATTTGATGTATTTGTCTTTTAGTGTGAAACTAGGGGCAAATTTCTCCTGTAATAGAAGGGCTTCCTTCATTGTAAATTATCCCTCAAGAGAAGAAATAAGAATCACTCTCTCTATTCTCTCTACTCTTCTTCTCTTTGTTCTTTCTTATTTTATAACACGTTATCAACATGAGACTCTACCGTATCAAATTTGAAGGCTAAGGCTAAGGTATTTTTTTTTATTTCCTCTCTTTCTTTATGGCTAACAATCTTACAAAGTGTGAGTTCCTTGCCCTTCAAAGTTCGGACAAGAACTATATTTCATGGGTGTTGGATGCTAAAATCCACCTAGATGCTATGGGTCTTGGAGATGCCATAAAGAATAAAAATACAACATCTTATCAAAATCGTGCTAAGGCTATGATTTTCTTGTGTCATCATCTTGATGTAGTTCTGAAAATTGAGTACCTTACTACTAAGGATCCACTCATATTGTGGAATAACCTAAAAGAAAGGTTTGACCACTTAAAGATGGTCATCCTCCCGAAAGCACGATATGAGTGGATGCATCTAAGATTTCAAGACTATAAGTCTATTCATGAGTACAATTCTACCATGTTCAGAATTTCTTCTCAAATGAAACTATGTGGAGAGACGGTTAATGATAATGATATGATGGAAAAGATGTTCTCCACTTTTCATGCCTCGAATGTGCTATTATAGTAGCAATATCGAGAAAAAGGTTTCAAGAAGTATACTGAACTGAGTTCTCATCTTCTCGTGGTTGAGTAAAATAATAATTTATTGATGAAAAATCATGAGAACCGACCAACTGGATCTGCATCATTCCCTGAGGTGAATGATGTGCACGCTTACCATGCTAGGCATGGAAAATGTCGCGGCCTTGGTCATGAACGTGGTCGTGGTCGTGGTCATGATGACCAAGAAAGAAACCCTGTTTCGGGTGTTAATCATTCATCAAACAAAAAGAGAAAAGATGAGAAACATGAAGCAGTTACTTGTTTTCGATGTGGCGGAAAAGGACATTATTCACGTGATTGTCGTGCTATCAAGCACTTGTTTGATCTTTATCAAGCATCACTAAAGAAGAAAGAGAGAAATTCTGAGGCTAACTTTCTCTCTAAAAATAATATTGTCATCAAATGCTTGGATGTAGTAGACTTTCTTGAGCACCCTGAAGGAAAGATTGATCACTTGATTGATGATGGTTCTGTTAACATGGAAGAATGAATGCTTTTGATTTTTTTTTTTAAATTGTTGATAAGAGTTAGAAAATAAAGACTCATGTAAAAATAGTTGTTTGCATGAGTATTATTTAATCATTTTTTATTAATATTTATCAGTTTAAATTTAATATTGTTATTTATTATTGAGTTGAATCAAATTTTAATTTTGTCACCATTTATTGAAATAAAAAAGGTGATTCATTAATGAAAACAACTGTAAGCACAGCAAAAGAAAAAGAAAAAGATATGATTGATTGGCTCAACGTGCATGTTTCCATTATTACTTTTTTTAGGGTACAAAATAACATTTTGGACATTACTCTTGTATATTAATGTTTTGGACATATTTGCATATTAATGGCTTAGACTATTATATATTATAGGTTGTTAATATTATTGCATTTTACTGTTTCATATTATTAATTACAATAATAAATGTATTACTTATTACATTCTTTATCAAATATTATATTTTTTCAATTGTTTTAATTTAGACATATTGTTTTTGCTTAGTAAAGGGTGATTAATAATTCTTTATAGTATAAGTTTTCGCTTTGTACAAAAATTTAATATATATCTTATTTGGTGTATGTCATTTTATTTGAAAGATATGGATAATTTTCAAGAAGATATTTATTTGATTGATTCTGACACTACACATATGATATTCAAAGACAAGAAATATTTCTCTCATCTAAACATGGACAAGATTAATGTTACTACAATTTATGGTAGTACTAATTTGATTGAAGGCTTCAGAAAAGCCATTATAATCTTGCCCAAAGGAACTAAACTCATCATAAATAATGCTATGTTCTCTCCCAAGTCTCGCAAAAACATGATGAGTTTTAAAGATATTCGTGAAAATGGTTATCATATCAAGACAATTGATGAAATGAATCTTGAATATCTTGGTATCACCAAGAATGTCTCTGGGCAGACATGTGTTATTGAAAAGTTCCCTGCTTTATCTTCTGTCCTGTATTGACAAAGATTTGTGCAATTGAGACACATTCTATAGTAAATTGAAAGTTTACTGATTCCAATACTTTTGTACTTTGGCATGATCGTCTGGGACATCCAGGATCAATAATGATGAGAAAATCATAGAAAATTCAATTGGGCATCCATTAAAGAACTTGAAGGTTCTTTCGAATGGTGAATTTTCATGCAATGCTTGTTATCAAGGCAAGCTGATTGTGAGGCCATCGCCAATAAAAGTTGGAATTGAGTCCCCCATGTTTTTGGAATGCATACATGGGGACATTTGTGGATCAATTCATCCACCAAGTGGGTCGTTTAGATACTTCATGGTCCTAATAGATGCTTCTTCTAGATGGTATCATGTGTGCTTTTTGTCACATCACAACTTGGCCTTTGCAAAATTGTTGGCACAAATAATACGATTATGGGTACAGTTTCTTGATAGTCAAATTAAGTCTATTCGCCTTGATAATGCTACAGAATTTTCATCTCAAGCATTTAATGACTATTGATTATCGATTGGGATAAGAGTGGAACATCCTGTACCTCATGTTCACACTCAAAATGGCTTTGCTGAGTCATTAATCAAACATCTGTAGTTGATAGCAAGACCATTGCTTATGAAAACTAAGTTCCCCACTTTTGTTTGGGGTTATGCAATTTTGCATGCTGCAACATTTGTTCGTCTTAGACTGATAAATTATCATAAGTTTTCTCCATTGCAATTGATTTTGGTTCAAGAGCCTAATATATCTCACTTGAGAACTTTTGGGTACGATGTATATGTGCCTATAGCACCACCAAACTGCACCAATATGGGCCTCCAAAGAAGGTTAGGAATTTATGTTGGGTTTGAATCACCCTTCATTATTCGCTATCTTGAACTATTAATGGGAAATATGTTCACTGCTCTATTTACAGATTATCGGTTTGATGAGATACTTTTCCCCAAATTAAGGGAAGAAGATAGTGATATCAAAAGAGAAATTTTATGGAAAAATCCATCACTATCTCATCTTGATCCACGTGCTTTTATTTGTGAGCAAGAAGTGCAAAAGATTATTCATCTGCAGAAAATTGCAAATCAAATGCCGAACGCATTTACTGATCTAAAAAGGATCACCAAATCACACATTCCTGTAGAGAATATTCCAATTCGAATTGATGTCTCTAAAGAACCATCCACTAGTATCATAGCTAATGAATCTAAAGCACGCTTGAAGCGTGGCAGATCATTATTTTCTAAGGATCGAAATCCTAGAAAAAGAAAAATAAATGGTCATGATGAAACTACAAAAGATCCTCATATGGAAACTCAAGATTTGAGCAATGTTGATATCCCTGAAAAGATCAATGAGTATGAGACTCAAGAAAATAAGGAACTATCCATAAATTCAAGTGATGTTGAAACTAATTTGAATCGATCTGAAATAATAGTAGATCATGTCTTTGCATACAATGTTGCAATGAAAATCATACAAGATAGCGAGGATCTTGAACCTCGATCTATCACAGAATGTTGATAAAGAAATGACTGTCCAAAATGGCAAGAAACAATTCAATATAAATTGAATTCACTTGCCAAACATGAAGTTCTTGGACCTATAACACAAACACCTAATGGAGTTAAGCTTGTTGGATATAAATGGGTCTTTGTACAAAAAAGAAATGAGAAAGATGAAATACAAAGGTATAAAGCATGCCTTGTTGCACAAGGATTTTCACAACGGCCTGGTGTCGATTATGCTGAGACATATTCACCAGTTATGGACGTAATAACATTGCGTTATCTTATTAGTTTCACTATCCATGAGAGACTTGAAATGCATTTGATGGATGTGGGAACAACCTATCTATATGGATCACTTGATAATGAGATACACATGAAGATTTTCGAAGGATTTAAAATACCAAAAGAATGAAGTTCAAAGCCTCAAAAAATGTATTCCATTAGATTGGAAAGATCATTGTATGGTTTGAAGCAATCTAAACGCATGTGGTATAATCGTCTTAGTGAATATTTATCTAAAGAAAGTTATACGAATGATAAGATTTGCCCATGTGTTTTCATAAAGAAAACAACGTCGGAGTTTGTTATACTTGCTGTCTATGTCGATGACATAAACCTTATTGGAATATCAATAGAGCTTCAAAAGGCAATTGATTACCTAAAGAAAGAATTTGAGATGAAAGATCTCAGAAAGAAAAAGTTATGTGTTGGTTTGCAAATTGAGCATTTGACAAATGGTATCTTTGTCCATCAATCTGTCTACACAGAAAAGGTATTAAAACGATTCTATATGGATGGAGCACATCCATTAAGTACTCCGACGGTTGTTCGATCACTTGATGTGAATAAGGATCCATTTCGACCTCAAGAAAAGAATGAGGAACTCCTTGATCCTGAAATACCATATCTTAGTGCAATTGGTGCACTAATGTATCTTGTAAATACTACAAGGCCTGATATTGCCTTTTCAGTAAATTTTCTAGCAAGATGTAATTTTTCTCCTGCTAGGAGACATTGGAATGGGATTAAACACATATTACAGTATCTAAAGGGGACTACTGATATAGGCTTATTTTATTCTAAAGATTGCAGTTCCGATCTAATTAGTTATGCTGATGCTGGGTACTTATCTGACCCGCATAAAGCTCGATCTCAAATAGGCTATGTATTAATATGTGGGGGTACTTCCATATCTTGGAGATCAACAAAGCATTCTATCATAGCAACTTCATCGAATCACGCTGAGATTATAGCTATTCATGAAGCAAGCCGAGAGTATGTGTGGTTGAGGTCCATAATGCGTCTCATTCGAGAAAAATGTGGCTTGAAATATGACAAAGTACCTACGATTTTATATGAAGATAATGCAGCATGCATAGCACAACTTAAAGGAGGATTCATAAAAGAAGATAGAACGAAGCACATTTCGCCAAAGCTCTTCTATACACATGAGCTCCAAAAGAATGGTGATATTGACCTAGAAAAGATTTGTTCAAGTGATAATTGGCTGACTTATTCACCAAGTGTCTTCCAAATGAAACTTTTAAGAAGTGGTGTACAAGATCGGAATGCAAAGGTTTAAGGAAGTTCTTATTAGGGGGAGCTAATACGCGCTGTACTCTTTTTCCCTTATGAGGTTTTGTCTCACTGGTTTTCCTTGTAAGGTTTTTAATGAGGCAGCCTATATGCGTATTGTTAGACATTCAAGGGGGAGTGTTATGATATATATCAATTATAGTGAATGTCTATCAAGATCTATCAAGAACTATTTGATGTCTATCGGGATTTGATGTATTTGTCTTTTAGTGTGAAACTAGGGCAAATTCCCCCTATAAATAGAAGGGCTTCCTTCATTGTAAATTATCCCTCAAGAGAAGAAATAAGAATCACTCTCTTTATTCTCTCTACTCTTCTTCTCTTTGTTTTTTCTTGTTTTATAACATGATTATGTATATATAGTTATTATGTATCTTGAGTTTACTTCATTAGAGATAAGAAAACTGTTTTTGAAGTCCCATGCCAATGCTGCTATAATAATTCCTAATGTTTAGCTAATAGTTTATTTATCTTTTTTGTCTTTTTCTTTTTCATGTTTATATATAGAGTGTAGAAGGAGGGGAATCTTAGTAGCTTAGTCAGGTTAGTTACCTGAACTCTCACCTTGTTGGTGAGGGTTCGATTCCACACATTGTAATACCCTCCCCCATTCTCCTTCCCCTACCCCCAATTTTTTTTAAAAAATAGAGTGAAGAAGGAAGAAGAAAAAAGAACTCGGATAATTAAGACTTATACCTAACAAAAACTCTTTAGACAATTTATTGTTACATCCATGGCAATGATAAGGATGAATTTTTATTGAAGATTAATTTATTTGTTTTTTTTGGGGCCTAGAAGAGAATATTAACGGAGTGATTATTGGAAGCAACCTCTCTATCCTCACAAAATAATAATAAGATTTGAGTATATTTTATTTTTGAGACCTAACTTATTAAATTATACAAGATATATTGTTACCCTATCAAGAGGAGAATACAAATTTGTTTTTTTATGAAAGTCAGAAGTTGTATTTGAATTTAAAACGGAAAGATAATGGACAACATGAATGTGTGGCAAGACGTTCCTTTAACAATCATAGTATTTGAGGGCAACAACATGGATTGGTATAAGTCAATTTGGCTATTTATGATTAGTTAATTTTATAACGGACACCCATTAACAAACAAATTATAGTCTTCTTTATAAACAGTTTGATTGTCAGAAGAAAAAGATTAACAGTTTAATTTACAAACTATCTTCATTTTTCTTTTTAATTCCTCTTCGCGTTCGAATAACATGTATAACTAAGGGTGTTTAGGGTATGGAGAAATATATTTATGATAATTTTTTTTTATGATTTTCTCATATTCGGTTTGTCAAAATTTTTGAATAACATTTTCTTTAAAGTAAGGAGTTTCTTAAAAATGAGGAACACAACTTCCTGATGGACTTAGGAAGATAAACTATACAATGATGTTCCACATTAATTGTGTGCGTCCCTTGAAATTCTAGGGGGAGGAGGGGGTGGGGGGTAAATTGAATTTTTTTCACTCAATCGACTGAATAGAGAGAATAGTCGGCTTTCCTTCATGTTAGATTCACTAGTATATAGACAATAACGTAAGGGATAAAGTAAAGAGACAGAGATTTTTGTACTCATTTGGATCTCCATTGTGGTGTCTATTCTAGTCCCATTTGTTAAAATTGGTCTTAGGCCTAACTCACACCCCAAAAACTAGCTCAAGAGAGGAGGATTACGCAAGTCCATATAAGCAAACCACTAGTCCATTCCCCAACCAATGTGGGTCTTTTACCCACTCTAACACCTCTCTCACGCCCAGGCCTAACTGAGAGCCCAAAACGGAAATTAGTCGTAGGCCTAACTCACACCCCAAAAGCTAGCTCAAGAGAGGAGGATTGTCCAAGTCCATATAAGCAAACCAATAGTCCATTCCCCAACCAATGTGGGACTTTTATCCACTCTAACACCCCTTCATGCCCAGGCCTAACTGGCACTGGTGCGTGGACTGGGAGCCCAAAACGGGGATGGACCTACCTTTAATACCATGTCAAGAATGGACCTTGGGTCTAACTCAAACTTAAAAGCTAGCTCATGAGGGAAGGATAGCCCAAGACCATATAAGGAGTCCAAGACCCTTTAACCCACCGATGTGGGACTCCAATACCTAGCAAGCCCAGGGCTGGATATCCGGAGTCTGAACAATATAAGACGAGGGGCCCGACATCGAAAACAAGAATTGGGTGGGCCTGGATCTGGTACCATGATAAAGAAATGAACCTTGGGCCTAACTCAACCTCAAAAGCTAGCTCAAGAGGAGGAGGATTGCCCAAGCCTTATAAGGAGACCGCCCATCTCATTAACCACCAATATGGGACTTTCTTCTCTTTTTTCTAATATCCCCCTTATGTCCAGACCTTAATTGGGTGTGGAAAATCTCTCCCGAATCTCAATCTGGAGGCCCAACATTGGGTGAGATGGGTCTGGCTTTAATACCATGTTAAAATTAGTCTTAGGCCTAACTCACACCCCAAAAGCTAGCTCAAGAGAGGAGGATTACCCAGGTCCATATAAGTAAACCACTAGTCCATTCCCTAACCAATGTTGGACTTTTACCCACTCTAACACCATTGGGTTATAAGAATTTCCTTTAGAGCGTTGTTGAATTCGTGATTAGTACAATGAGTTCTTGACTTCCTTTTAATCCAAAACTGAAATTAGAATCCTATGACTCAATCTCTACTTGTATAACCTTCATTGTGACTAGCTTTTTTCTTCTCTAACAGTTGTAACTAGATTATAGAATTTTATGAAGAATGAAAAAACACAGCTAATAGGTTCAAGAGAAGTTACGTAGTGCTCTCTTCGTTTTCTTCTTTTTTAAATAATCCTTGATGTAGGTTGATACGTGAGCAGATGCTAATAGATTTGAGGATTTTAACTCGGAATAATTGCAAAGTATTAAGCAAATTTTGTTAGTTTTGATTGTTTTTATCGTGTTAATGTAGATGTGAGTGATAGGGGAGGAAACAAAAGGAAAGAAGAACAAATCAGTTAGAATCTAGTGCAAATAAGCTGAAGTAAAGTTGATAACATTTCTGAAGCGCCGTCAGATATGTGAAAGGTTGTTAAAGTCACCATCAAG